>NC_047034.1:130050407-130252907 GCF_011762595.2 Tursiops truncatus | reverse complement strand
GAATATCCAAGTCGTCTTTCGGATGCCCAGAGGAAGGGTATACACACGACTGGCATCAGCGAAGCACGCACCTTATTGCTGCAAATATTAATATCATAAAATTAAATATTGTTTTCAGGAATCTCTGTTTCGGTTTTATGTAGTAATTCTTTTAGCTAATTGTTTTCCTGCACCCTGATCCTGTAATTAGGGCCTGACTAATTATCTAATTACTAAGTAGCAGAAGGGCAGGTTGATGGTGACATTTTCACCATCTTTCAAAGCCTCGTTATCCTTGTGAAAGTCACGGTTTCCTCTGGCTGCAGGCAGCTGCGGCAGACCCAAATGTCTGCTCACCTCCCACATTTGTCAACCCGTTCATTACAGTGGTGAATTTGACACATCAGAAATGTCCCTTTGACAGGAAAGTTTATCCTGGAATGAAAACTGAAGCAAAAGAAAGAAAACCAAAGAAAGATGAAAGTGTAATTTATATTCTCGGATTTGCAATTGTAGTCTTGTCTTAAAGGCAGGATATATGTCAGCTCTTGAGGAGCTGGGAGATGCTTGCTCCTGGAGCCTGGGGGCTCGCACGGGCCTGATCAGGGGCACAGAGGGCCTTGTTCATTTCACAACCCAGTGGGGCTTCCAGACACTGAGTCGCTGTCACTCTGGGCTGGCCGGCCGCCCACGAGTCCACCCGCGGCACAAGGAACTCACATGTCTTGGGAGAAATTAGCCCATAAACTCCAAAAGGCGGGAGAACCTAGTATTTGGCTGCCACAAACATGAGGCGACTAACACACTGGTTAATCAATAACCCAATTTTGTTTAATCCCTAGGTCCTCACAGTTGACACCTTTTGTCCCCTTTTCCATTTTTACTGCACCGAAAAGTCAGCCAGCCTTCCTTTTTGTTTTTTGAGGCAGAGGAGGATGAAGGGTTGGGGGAGGGGAAGCTAGACTATCTTGCTCCTTATCTGAAAAGTGACCAGATGTTCTGAGCTTGCCTTGCATATGTCCCTGTACGTCCCACAGCTCCCCACAGCCTCCAAAAGGACAAAACCTTAATAGACTATCAAAGTGACTCTGGTGAACAACACACACCTAACTGAAGTAGTAACTGTAGAATCATTATCAATTATAACCCCAACCAAACATGATTGTACATTCAATTGGCTTGGTGTAGATAAATGTATGTTTGTTCAATAAATGCATCTGTCAAGATTTTTCTATGCTCTAAGCTGGATTTTCATTAATGAAGGAAGTATTAATTTAAATTAAGCACTCAGAGACATTTATTAGTAAGGTAATCAGCAGCAAATAAGCTGGTTAATCAGTTTCTATATCCATATATATCTTTCAGAATCAATGTTTTCAACTGAGACCATTGCCAAGTGGTTAGAATAAGACAGAGAGAAAGCCCGCATGAAATACATTTCATTTGCTCGGCTAATGTCTGCGGAGCCCTATTGGCGTCTCCAACTGCACTCATTGATGCAGCTACAACGACTGTATAAAATGTGTTAGATTGGCATGAAAAGGCACTGACTGAGAGCTGGTGGGGTTTCCATTATCTGGGTGGACATCTTATTTACTTTAGGGGATCCTGAGGGCAAGATGAAAGTATATGAGAACTGAGATGGAGCGTGGGACGTAAGCTGATGGGGTTTTTGGGTTGGTGAGGGGTGGCGGATAGGGAGGTTTACAATCATCCAGGCTATGCAAAATGCGGCTTTGTGATGTCCCTGGTCTCCCTCGCACCCTCAGGAGAAGGACCGGTGGGTGGAACATTTTCCTAATTAGAATCTGCAAAATTATGAAACTGGAAGCCCTGTGGTTCCTTGCATTTTAGAGATTGTGATTTTATAGAGCCCATCCCTTCAGTGTAGCTCAAAAGCTGGGTAGAGGAGAAAGTGTCATTTTTAACTTCAACCAGGAGTCACATAAAGGAGGGCAGGGATTGCTTCTCAAGGCACATCGTGCTCTTTAGTCATTTGAATTGCTTCTGAATCCCTCGGGATACTGTACATGGCACGGTACCGTTCCTTCTGTTGATTCCTGGGGTTACCAGCCCCCTGCCGAGTGCATACTTAAGTCAATATTTCTGTTAATTGTTACATTACAAATTGTTCCATATCCCAGTGGTGGGAGTTCACGCTGATGCCAGCCATGGAATGACAACACCTACACACAGTCCCAAGAGGTCCTCACGTGCTGTGGGATTTGCCTTTTGAGAATTTTATTTAGTATATCATTCACACGTCAGCACTAATAGAATAGACAGAGGATGGCAATAGATTTATTTGCAGCCTATCAAATCCTAAGTGGAGAGGGCTTATTGCCATGTTTTAAGTGTGCCTGGGACACCTGGAGTTCAGTAATGTGTTCATATGCTTATACTCACTTCCACCTCAATTTTCAACCCCAAGATCTGTCGGACAATGGGTCTAATTTTGAGTCATGTAAACTATGATAATTAAAAGCTGAGACAGATGCATTAAGAGAATATATTTCTTACATTACGCAAATGCACTTTATTTGTATGTGTTTGTTTGGTCTGCAACTCATGGAGAGCTTTGAGAAAAAGTGTGGTTTCTGTGGGAACTATTTGAAGACTTTAAGTTTCTGAATCTGGAATCTGCAAAGTTGGAAGCTTAAATGGACTGGTGAGTTGGACCCTTTCCTCCCCCAATCTAGGGTCTAGGGCACATGCGCTCTGTCAGACTCTGGGCAAATCATGCCTAACTTCTCCTCCTTGCAGATAAAGCTGATGCTAACTTTCCCCAAGTGCTGGCTGTCACAGCCAATGGAATGCTCAGGATTTATGAGAAATATCATTAGCTCTTTGGAAGAAGGCACTCGGAATAAAATAAGCCTTTTTTGACCAAAGTCATCATTGAAGGTTTTTTTCTCCCCTTTGGAAATTTGAAAGGGAAAAAAGTACTAAAAAGGATGTTGGGTTTGCTCATACAGAATAATCCTACAGAGACATCAGCCCTGATAACTGGGCATGAAAACCGCACACCCTATCTTGTGCTTAACCCAGTGGAATCCTGTGGAGAACTGGGTGGCCCGTGGGACTTGGAGGCAGTGCCATTCATTCTTAAGGGCTATGTTCTCCCTGACAAAGTGGTTGGGAAACTCTCTTCTCACTCCTACTTTTTCTCCCATTGTTCCCTAAAAGACCCAAAGTGCCACTGGTCACTAAATCTCCCATAACAAGCAGTGACTTTGTATTAAAATGTATATAATATAACCACGTAGTAGATGCCACATATATCAAGTAATTTCCATATAATTAACTCATTTAATTTCCAAAACTATCCTATGACATGGAGACTCTTATCATGCTTCATTTTACAGATGAGGAAACTGAGTCACACAAGGTCACACATTCAGGACTGTTTGACTTAAAAACCTAAGCATTGAACTACCCAGCTCAGTGAATTTAGCCAAGGCTAATGTGACTACTGCTGGCACAAGGGTTATCTCCGGGTCTCTTAGTATTTTGAAATATCCCTGAAGGATTCCCCTCCCTCTTCATCACTACCCCACTGGAGCTTAGCTAAATATTCAGCTCCTTTGTGTCTGTGCTCTGCACTCATTGTCAATGCTTCTTACAAAGGAGACAGATCCCCACACATGGCCACCCCTGTCCTGCTTCTAACCCCCAAGTTGTGAAACAGGGCTGAGTGCTGACAGAACGAGCAGAGAGGCTGCTCATTCCTCAGTGACTCCAGAGAAGTCCAAGTCATATGAAGAGGACAGCCTAGGTAGGAAACTCAGCTCTCTTACTTTTTAGCCATATAACTGTGGGCAGGTAACTTGATCTCATGGTGCCTCAGTTTCCTCATCTGTGAAATGGGAAAAATAGCAGCATGTACTTTATAGGGGTATTATGAGGATCAAATGAGTTGTTTGTTTGGTGTTTGGTGTGTGGTCAGAGCCATATGTCTTAGTAGTTCCTGTTATGATTCCTTGTGTAACTCTCAAAGTATAGACTGAGGCAATGATCTTAAAAATTTTGGCTCACTCCAGATTGTCAGTTTGCATCACTGAGACAAGGACGGATTTGTCCACCACTACTGGGAGAACTGGGTGGCCCACAGAATTGGCCTACTGTTCCGAAGTTATCTAGACATGCCCCCAATATAAAAGCTTGTCCACAAAATTGTGTGGTTCGTCTATTTGTAAGAAATGCCTTTCATTCCACAAAAACGTTCTTGCTCTGGACCAGGTAGATTCTAGAGACACAAAGCTGAACAAGCCTAAGGCTTGGTTCCCTTTCCCAAAGACCACACGATCTAGATGGCGGCAAATAACCTAACTGTAATACAACATGGCAAATGTAGTAAAAGTCTCAAGGAAAGCATGAAAAAGGTGGAGGGGCTTAACTACGTTTGTAACTGCTGGGTCAGAACAGTCATTGAAGACTTCCCAAATTAAGTGACATTTGAACCAGGGCTTGAAGAATGAGTTAGAGTTTGCTTTTGGAGAACGGGAGATGAATATGGGCAACCAAGAAGAAAGAACGTCTTGAAGATATGCACGAAGCTATAAAAATTTGGACTGTGTTTAAGGAACATTCTCTGTAGGGCAACGGTGGGGTTCACACTGGGATGAAGCAGGCTGTGAAGGGAATCACTTGTTTCCTAAAGACAGGAAGTAATGATGTTTAAATTCTTTGGTTGTAAGCAACAGAAATGAATTCTGGCAGCTTAAGCAAAAGGAAACGTTACAGAACTTAATCATTCCTGTAAATGATTTACAGGCCACCAACAGGAGGGGAGGGAAGGCAGTGTTCTTTGGGCATTGCCCCACTGTTTCTTCTACCTTTGTTTCACTATGATTAAAAAAATCCCAGGAGGGGGCTTCCCTGGTGGCTCAGTGGTTGAGAGTCCACCTGCTGATGCAGGGGACATGGGTTCGTGCCCCCATCCGTGAAGATTCCACATGCCGCGGAGCGGCTGGGCCCGTGAGCCATGGCCGCTGAGCCTGCGCGTCCGGAGCCTGTGCTCCGCAACGGGAGAGGCCACAACAGTGACAGGCCCGTGTACCGAAAAAAAAAAAAAAAAAAAAAAAAAAAAAAAAATCCCAGGAGAGAGATTCTGATTGGCTGAGCTCAAGTCACATGCTCACCACAGGGTTTTACTAGGTGATGGAAGGAAAGATGGGGTAGGCGGACCCTCCAGGACCCCTTCAACTTCTAAAATGACAGCACACTAGAGGGTGCCAAGACTATGCCTAATCAGGAAAGGTAATTCCCCTAAAGGAAATCAGGGTGCTGATAGGAAGGGCAACTATGTGATGGATAGACAAAAAATAACAGATGTCCATTACAAATAAAAATAATAATAGCTTCTGTTTATTAACCATATGTCATATACCATGCTGAATACATATTTTTCATATTTGTTTTATTTAACCCTCATAACAATTCTAGGAGCAGGTGTACTCCCACTTTATAGGGTTGGGGTAGGCATATCCCATTTTTACAAATGAAAAAAACTGCAGCTCAGAGAGGTTAGGTCCCTTGCCCAAGGTCACACAGCTAGTAAGTGAGCAAGTCAGAACTCAAACCCAAATGTCTCTAGTGACAAAGCTCTAAATGATTGCACTTTGTACCTCCAAGTTTTTGGGTGAAGTGCAAATGTCTGCAGGTTGACATCAGCTCCCCACTGTCCCACCTCAGCCTTTCCTTCTGCCCTACCACACCTGAATAATCACTATCAATTTTGGGGGGGGCCCAAAGATCCACATCGTGGAAAGGAGCAGAGTTACCTTGCCTGTAGGTTATACAAACCAGCTGGTCAGCATCCTCTGCACTTGGGCTAAAACCTAGTCTCTCCAATCCTTTGTGGGTAATATGCAAAAACCCAAATCAATTCATTCCAAAGCAATTTACAGCGTCACTTCCTTTTGAGCCCCAGGAATGGGAAGGTACACATTCGCAGGGCTCTGAAGCATGTTGTTTTAATTAATGACTGAGCAGGAGCTTCTGCAATCCCTGAGGGCAGATCCACCCTCATTTAAAAGAATTCCACAGGAATTAAACTTACCCCAGAAGGTAGCACGGCTCACTTGCTCATCTCGTGGTAACTTCTCCCACAGTACTGGGCCTGCCATTTTCAAATCTAGCATCACATATTTAGTATAAATGGGGAAAACTATTTATTCACGTCATCTAGTCACCTAGTCAGCCAGTGGGTCATTAATCTAGTCTCTAGTGCTAAATGCTTATAAGTGTTATTTAACCCACCTAAACAGTGAAAGGTAGGCATAGGATCCTCATTTTATAGACAAGGAAATGGCATCTCAGGTAGGTGAAGCAGCTAGCTTAAGGCCACACAGTAAGGGGCTCTTTCCCAGCTGCTGTGCAGTGTTCTGAGTCTTAGCACTCAGCAAATGTTCACTGACCTGAATCTTTTTACAGATTTTGAGCAGCAGTGATGGCTCTGTTCCAGTCTTCACAGGTACCTTCCCTGAGTCATCCAGAAAGGACCCATGTTGCCTCCTGCCAGGAAAGGATGCCTGAGAGTTCCAGCAAGACAGAGACTCTTGAACTGATCTGCCCATTCCCAGAGCTGTCCTCTCCAAGTCACCATCCACACTGGCCACCAGTGATGTGTCTAAAGTGCAAAACCAATCATGCCACTTTGGAGCTTAACATCCTTCGATGGCTCCCAATTACCTTCACTAGAAAATCCACATTCACATGGAGTGCAAGACGCTTCATGATCTGGCCCTTGCCTACCCCCTCTGTCTCATCTACGAGAATATCCTCCCATGCTCTCTTCAACGTCCTCCCATGCTCTCTTCATGCTTGTTGGTCGTACAACTCTCCCAACACCCTTAAAGGCACTGACACACCTCTGTTCACTTGTTCTTTGTACACCCCCCTTCCCTTCTATATCTGTCTAGCTAACGCCTATTCAACCTTCAAAACTCAGCTCAGCCATCCTCTCTCTGGAAAGTTCCCACCAGCATGATTGTGTCCATCCTCTGTGCTCCTCTGAAGACTCCCATAGCAAACCAGGGGGACCATCACTCTGGGCTGTAATGATACGGGTGACAGGAAGTTTTGGGGCTGCATAGGACATAAATCCCTACTCAAATGAGAATAAACAAAAAGGAAATAGTAAACCTATCTCACATAAAGGCCATTTGTAAGTATAGTGGGCTTCAGATGTGATTCAATCAGTGTTTATTCTTTGGTTCTCTGTAATTTTCTCAGATCTGCCATTAACTTCATCCTCAGGCTAACTTCCCCAAAGGCAGCTAAGAGGGCTGCTAACAGCAGTTGGGGCAATACAGCTAGAGGGGAAGAGAGAGAACCTTCTCCTTGGTTGTCCTTCCCTTTGGTGTGATGAGGTCAATTTAGGTCGCATGCGCATCCTTGGACCAATTTACCACCACCCAGGGAATGTGGACTACTAATTGGCTGAAGCTAGGATACCTGAGTGAATCACAGACAAGTACGTGTGTAGGAGTCCCATGATTGGTTTAGCCCACTATGAATCAGCGTCCCCTAAGTCACATAGCTTATGTAGAGGAGGGGTGGGTACCTGAATAAAGATGGAGTTCTGCCAGGAAGGAGGAAGAAGGCAATGGATGCTGTCTAAGCCACTTCATTGGCCGCTTGGGTGCATACACACATCTGTCATCTCATAAGACTGTAAGCCTCCCGAGGACAAAGATGCTGATTTGTTTATCTCCGCATCCTGCCATTCACCACAATACCTGAGTAACCTTTGGGGAAAAAAAATGAGATGAGTTATAGTTATTAAAATGTTGCTGGAGCTGAAGTTTATTCACAGTAAATTAAAGGTTCAGGTTTGCATGAGGTAAAGGGGAAAGGCACTATTTCTCCCTGCTGGACCTCTGCTTGCTCTATGGATTAGACCCTTGTAAGAGACATGTTTCTGTCTGCCAGGCTTTAGAAACAGTGATCTAAGAGTCAGACATTTCTTATTAAAGTTTAAAAAACATAGCTTTAAGTCATGCATTATATTGAACGCTTTCATATCTCATCTGATTCAGTAGGTTGTAAACCTCACAGAGGTCACATTTTGTAACAGTAGTCACTTTTTACATCTCCAAACATTAAATAAAAATAAGAATTATTATGAAGAATAGAGATGTCCGTAGAGACCACTAACATGACACGTGAATATTATTATTATTAAGGACAGTATTATTTGGAGTCTGAAGTTTACAATGGCTGGCTCATCTCTAAGCTTCATTTTTTCCTTATTGAATTGAAGAGGAAAGGGCAGATTCTATCAATGCTCATCTGTTTTTTAAAAAAAAACCTGTTTAAAATATGGGTTCTTAACCCACAGCAACCTAGTGATGCTATGAATCCCTAAAACAGATGCAAAATTGTGTGCATGTGAACATTTTTATCAAGAGAGAGATCATAGTTTTTGTTATATTCTCAAAAGGGTTTCTGATCCACAAAAAAGTTTAAGAGCCACAGATATCAGAGGGGAATTCCCTCAAGACATTGGTTGTCCCAATGACTGGGGTTTCGCATAAAGAAGAAAAGCTTTTCCCGGGGTCAAATTATTAACTTAAATTGGTTGCTTCCAGGAAATAGGTCATCCTTGGGTTTCTTTTAGGATGTTTTAACTTCAAGAGTTTTAGAGTCAGTAGATACTTGAAATGAATGGGGCTCTGTAAGGAGAAATCAGAGAAGCAATTCCACAGCTCTCACATCCGCCCATGCCCACCCCTGAACCTTTCTTCAGCCTTTTCTTGAAGCTAAGAGGGCCTATTCTGACTCTCAAACACATCCTCGTTAGCGGCATTGTCCCCACACTTACTGGGGACACTCTGTAATTTGCCTAGCCAGCCGAGGGACTTTCCCTCAGCTAACATCTGTCAGCAGAAATACAGCTAGTGGTTGATTGCTTGTCTCTGAAACCTTGCAATTTTGATGCATCATCCCCTCAACCATAATATGTAAAACAGTAAAAGGAAAGTAAAATCAGGAGGGAGTGTGGCTGTGCGCATGCACGTCCCCGGGTGTCTGTTCAGGGATGGTTCTGAAAAGGTGCTGTCTGGTTCTCCCCATGAAGCATCCTTGTCAAAGAAGGAGGATTTGTATTGTTAGTTATCTGATTTTTCTTTGTTTCCCTTGTTTCAGTGTTCAGTTGCATTTTACTGTTCAGAACTTGAAGGATGCATTCAAACTTATGGAGCATGACATTTTAACTATCTCATCTCACCATGATTTATCTCAATTTACTTTCCTCCAAACTGTAGTCTTGAGAAAAGCACACCACCTCCAGGTTCTCCAATGGGTAGAAGACTGTAAACGGCATTAAATGAGCCCAATGTCAGTTAACTTGTGAGCAAGGCTTACTCATTAGATCCTGATTGTTCTCCTAATGAGATGCTTTCCTTCAGGATGGGAACGTGGGAACATCCGCAATGGTCTCTGCAGTGCTTGCTGAACGTTCAATACGAAACAGCAAAGATGATGAATCAAACGATCCCCAATGAACGCGGGGATGTTCTGAACCCATCAGCCTGGCAGATCCTTAACACTTCGTATTTGAGGTTTCTGTTCCCCAAACATTTGCTCTGCCCCCAAATGATGCATTACCCGCAAAATGCATCAATCCCAGGGCCCAGGGTGTTGCTGCCAGCGTATATTTTACTGTCTTTAGTTGACTTCCATGTTAAAGTCAACCTCAGCTGAACTTTGGTGGTAAAAACTCAACTCTGTCTGCACTCTCTCTAGGAGCCTCTGCTTCTGAGTGGAATGAATCGATAATGAGGTCATGAACAAATGTTATTAATGCCTTTTATTAGTTATATGGATGTTAATGTGTCCGATCGACACACAACTTTCTACCTCTCTAGTCTAACGCGCGTGACCCTTAGTTCCCCCTCCTCTTCCTCCCTCTCTTTCATTCAGTCACAGTTACAGTGAAAGAATAATATATCACAAGCCATGACCACTTGGCTTTTATGAATTATCTGTTTAGAAAGATGCGAAGCTACCTTTTATAGCCACCATAATAGGTACTTAGACATAGTGGATCAATAGTGAACAAGTTTGCTGGTTATAGTTAATGGGTACCAAAGGGACACTCTGACAGTGACCTCTGACATTGTGTCTGACAAGAAATCTTTAGAGCAAAAAACAAGGAAGACAGACAGTTTTTAAATTTATGAATGTAGATCCATAGCAAAACATGACAGTTTTCTTCAGGTGGAAATAATTTGGATTTGCAGGAAGTCACTCATTTCTGCACACCCCTTAATTAGGACCCCTGAACTAGAAATAGCAGTCCACTTCTATGCTTTTTGGAAACAGCTATGGTGCCAGGCCTGACACAAGCCTGCTTGTTATCCAAGGAGAACCAACTGAGATTGTTTTCCTGTCGAAAAGGACTTTTCTCTTTATGAAATATGCTGTCATTTATAATTTTAAGCAGGCACAGATTTGTTAAACAGCTACACAGTAATGGGTTTCTATAAGAAGATCCACAGACCCATAGTTCTGGAAAGAAATTGAGCTTATGAGATATTTAAAAACCTAATGGGAATGGAATATTTTGGGTTTCTTCAAAAGATGGTTTCTGCTCTGCACATTGTCAAGGGAGTTGAATAATAAATCCATTGTTATGTGTCTGAGAGTTTGAGGCAATTATATTTTCATACATCCTGTGGAGTTGATCTTAGGGAAATCCACCAGGGTGCCTAGCCCACATTTTCCCCTCACTGCACTGCGGGGGACTCCCAAGGGTGAATGTTAACGGTGGCAAGCAGGTTTAAAAAGAGTCAGGGAAACAGGTAATTTGTGAGTGGTCTTGAAGAGAGCAGACTGCAGCATTCCACCTGGCAGAGAAATTAATATACGTGGCACCCAATCCAAAAGAGTGGAAAGGCCTGTGTGTGCAAAGCCCTCTTCACTCCACTCCACATGTACATACCGTATTATGATGTCACACTCCAGTAGCACTGCTCTGAAGTCTCAATGGTCTCCCTGCTGTTAAGCACCATTGAAAACACATTTGTCCTGACTGTTCTTTTCTTTTTAACCCCCTCTCATCTGTGTAAGATGAATCACTCCTGGATCCAGACTGACTCTGAGGGCAGAGCCAGGTCCTGACGAGGTAACCAGCCTCCTACGGCTTAAACATTTTAATTAATTTCAACACTAATGCACAAATGAGAGTTAATCACCCTGCTGCAGTGCTTTCTAATTTACTAAGTTTATTCATTAAAACTTTCCTTACTGAACTTTGATTGAATGTCATGCTTTTTTGGAGGCCTTTCAAACTGCCTTAAGGGTTTTTAAGGTGGTATCTCGGGCAGCTGCTGAAAGCTTTTAGTGTTTGCTTAAAGAGAAGAATGGGGAGGATCTGATCAGCAAGAAATCTTCTCTGTGCTGAACAAGGAGTCTTTTAGGTGGCAGGAGGCCTGTAAAAGCAGATTTGTTTTTAAGCCACATACAAAAAAGAAAGGGAAACTTAAGTATCTAATAAAAGAAATAAAATCAGTCACGTTAGTACTTGGCAAAACTTGGAAATACATTTCAGGGTAGTTGCAGCCATCCTTTAAAAACCAACAGAACGATAGCAGCACTTTTATTCGTGTGGGGAGAGAGAGTCATAATAGGTTTGCCAACCTCATTATTTGGGAATCAATGTAATACAAATCTTAGGTTAAAAAATCACAGTTTTTTCCGTTAAATGCTGGTACCTAAATTTTTTACTGAGATATTGTTTCAGTGACGCATTTTATTTAAAATTAACTCAAGAAAACCACAATTTTTAACTCTCTAATGAATAGTATTCAATATTAGGGGACAAAGTACCCCATACTCTCAGTTAGGGAAAGGCAGAGCTCAGGCTGACAGGTAAAATATATGCAACTGATTTTTCAGTCCTTGACAATGTTGGTGTCTAAAAATGTGCTTCTTCCCAGTTTCTATCTTTCTGTGCCCCATTCTGAGACAGAAAAATTACTTTAAAAGTTTAATAAACACCCCAATAACTTGGAAGGAAAAATTCAAGTCAGAGATATTAATGAAAACACCACTTCAAATATGCCATGCATCAAAATACAAGTTTTCACATTCATTTCCACATTCTATAAATACTGCTCAGTGTTATGCAACAAGACATGACAAACTCATTTTTAAAAGGTATTTTTAACTTCAGGGAGGGAGAAAGGTTACCCAAATTCATTCTTCCTTGGAAAATGAAACTTAATGGGCAAGGGCTCACTTCCGCACTTGCAGGGGGCATGTCTTGTCATTTTGAGCTGGCTCATGAAATACTCCAACTTTCCAGCCTCTTGAAAGAGCTCTTTAAAAGAGGCTTCTCTTCAGATCCCTGTGTCCACAAAAACACAACTGAGAGAGAAATATGTCAGTGAAAAAGAGAGAGCATGATAGCAAAATATCTGAGCATTGAGGTCAAGCAACTCGGCTTGGAATCTTGATTTTGCTATTTATTAGCTGTGTGAATTTGGACCAGTCATGGAACCTCTCTAAGTGTGGTTTCCTCACGTACGAATTTAGCATTATTATAGTAGCTATTTCATAGGACTTTTGTGAAAAATAAGAGCTAATGCCTATGTAGCATTTTCTGTATATAGTAAGTGGCATTTACAGGTGCCAAACATCGTTTACTCCTCACCCTGGTTTCAGGAATTAGTATTATTTTTATTCCCCATTTACAGATGAGGAAACTGAGTCACAGACAGGCAAAGTAACTTTCCCAAAGTCACACCACTGAGTTAGCTGAAGCTAGAGTTTCAACACTGGTAGCCTGGCTCCTGAGTCTGTGCACTTAACTCCTTTACTATATTGTTTAATTTAATTATTACTTAAATTATTTAATTTAGTTATTTACTATATTATTTAAATTAAAGACCATATGCGAAGGACATAAGATCATGCCCGGCCCAAGGAAGTGATTAATAAGGGTTAGCAATTGTTCGCTTTTATTATTATGGGTGTTCAATAAATGCTTGTTGGCTGATTGAATAAATAGATTCTGTGAGGGATTCTTGAAACCCCAGAGTACAAATACTTTTGCTAATGAGCAACTGACCTGGAGAAGTGGAAGGAATGCCTTTCAACCTTCATGCGTTTCAGTAGCATGGAAACATCTGGGTGCACATGATGGTGGGGGCTATTTTACTCCTATTTGTAGGGGGGAAAAAAGAAAAGAAAAACAATGAATAAGCTCTTTTAATATGTAAACAAGGGAAATCTAGACTAGGTGATCCTAGTCACTGGTTCCTGAATCTGGATGTGCATTAGATTCATCTGTGGGGCTTTAAAAAAATACTGATAATTGGACCTTCCCCCAGATCTACTGAATCAGAATAAATAAGGACGAAATTTAGGCAGATGTATCTTTTAAAAATATCTTATGGAAATAAAACATCATACAGAAAGGTGTACAGGTCATACATACACAGCTTGATGACTTTTTACAAAGTGAACACACTCACGTAATTAGCACCGAGAAGTCCCCCAACAGCCCTTGTGTCCCCTTCTAGTCTGTCCCCTTCCAAAGCATAACCGCTATCCTGATTTCTGACACATGCATTACTTTTTCTTGATGTTTAGTATAAAACCCAAATGGAATCATGCAGTATGTGTTCTTTAGAATCTGGCTTATTTTGCTCTACTTTGTGTTTATGAGATTCATCCATGATGCTGTGTGTAGTGTAAGGTCATCCCTTTTCGGTGCTGTCTACTGTTCCACTGTATGAATATGCTGCAGTTTATTTATTCATGCAACTGTGGCTGGGCACTTGGGTGGTCCCTTGTGAACTATTACAAATAGTGTTGCCATGAAATTCTTCTATGTCTTTTGGCAGATTTTGCATTTCTCATGGGTATTTCCCTAGGAGAGAAATTGATGAGTTGAGGGTATACCTAAGTTCAACTTCAGGAGATTGAGCATGTGTGTTTTTACAAAGCACCACAAGTGATGAACAGCTAGGGCCAGGAACAACTGATCTTAGCTGGGAGGCCTTATGGATAACTCAATTGGTGTTTACAGTGTTGGAGTATAAGAAACATTTTTAAAGCCTGATGGGAATGGAATATTTGGCATTTCTTGAAAACTGGCCTTTGTCCTTCATCTAGCAAAGGAATTGGTTAACATTAGAGCTGGTGAGGGTTAGGGTTGAGGGCTGTGGAACCAAAGCAGCAAGAAGAGTAAATTGGTCTACATCTCAGGGGAAATTTTTTAATACCAGTATCTTCGCAGTATCTTATAAAATATTACAACCCAGAGGCTCTTCTGTTAAGTACCCAGGAAAAAGGGAGCACCATTTCTTCTCTAGCCTGGGCTTCTGCTTTTACTCCGTTTCTGAAATCACGGAGCCCCTCCCACAGCCTCTACCCTCTGCCTAGGATACTTCTCATGGCCTCCCCTCCTTCCTCCTCTCCTGTCCCCATGACCCTCCTCTTCCAAGAAGCCTTCCTTGTTTTTCCTGTTGTCGCAATTGACTGAGAGCTCCTTGCAGGCAGGACCTTAACTTACCCATGTTGGTATAACCAGGAATTGCTGTATATTTTCAGTCAATGCTCAGTCAGTACTTTAAGAAAACTACTCTCAACAGGTATAAAATGAGCAGCTTCCTCATAAAATTTCAAGGCATTAAAAAGCATAGATCCTGTACATGTTTCCAAATGGTCCTTCCTTTGGAGTCTTTCAGGTCAGCATAATGCTTATGAGCACAGGCCCACTGACCCTGACCAGGACACGTGGAGGGGACAAAGGAGAACAGGACAAACCTTACAGAAGTTAGTTAATTGATTAACCAATCAATTAATTATTAACATGATATACAAACAGAAGAGTCTTTTCTTGGGGCTTTCAAGGAACCAGGGTTTAGCTCCAGGACTGATGTGATGGGAGAAGCGAATTGGACTTTCTGTTTATTATTAACCCCTCTAAGCCATGGTTGTCACAAAGGTGGGAAAAGCAGAGATATACTCTTCCTTTGGAGATAATACCATTCCTAAGTGCTTTAGAACAAGGGGTTGCTGAGCAGGGTTGCTGCATACGACTGTGCAGGGTGTGCATTGCACAATTCCAGAGTATGAAAATGAGCCCCTTGGAGCTGTAAGCCTCCTTAATGTCATCTGTAAAAACTAATGCAGAGGGTTATTATGAAGATTTAAAAAGCTACCATGTCTGAAACAGAGAGCACAGTGGCTGACGATTCATTGAACAGATTTTTGTTAAGAACTTGCTCTTAGTGGGTACTCACAGGGAGTATGCAGACATTAATAAAGAAAGAAAGAAATATATACTTACAAATTGCAGTGAGTTCTCTGAAGGGGAAAAAAACCCCACAGAGAACAGTGGAATATAACTTAGAGTTGAGGGGTAGGTATGGAAAGGGAAGGCCTCTCTGGGGATCGACATTTACGCTGAGTATACAGAGGAGTCTGAATTGCCTTAGCAGAGAGTGGGAGAAGGTAGCTTTCCCAGCTGAGGGTACAGCACATGCAGGAGTGTGGCTGCAACACAGTCAGCAAAGGGAAGGCTGGTGTGGGCTGAGACTGGAAGTTCTTAACACATGCTGTGTCATGCTCCCTTCTCTCGTTTCCCTGGTTCTGTAACTCCAGCATCCATTCCAGCTCCTGGACACTAGCTGGTGAATGATGTGATCTGGTGAGTGTTCTAAAACATTGTGATTCAACTATCCTTATGGAAATAGCTGATGTAGGTGATACTAAATTGGGGGGATTCCAGACTCTCCTTTCTCCTGCCTTTTTTCCCCTTTTAGTGCCTCCTTCATTCACTAGTCGAAGGCACTGATCTGGGCCCCGATCCTCCCACTGTCACACCCTGTGTGGATCTTTCCTGGAAGCATCCATGCTTCAGACCTTTTCTTTCATGCTTCTTTTCTTTCATGCTTCATCAAATCTGGTCTATTCTATGTCCAGTTCCCTCCGGACTGGGCTAAATGCCTGACTAGCTCACGTGATTATTTAAGTTCAGTTTATAATGGCTTGTTAGGTTGACCCTTACAGGGGATTTGTAATATTTCTATCTTAGTCATTATTTTCAATATCCTGATGATAACAAATACTCGTCATTGTCAGGATATTGAATGGTCATTTCAAGCACAGGGAAAGAACAAATGGCGTAGATTTTTGGATGGCTGATAATCCAAAATTATATCCCAGAGGCTAAAACCAGGCCTTGACATAAATTAATTCAACACTCAGAATAGTTTTCTCTGCAAACGGTGTCTATGACTTTCCCAGTCACACTAAAGTTTTTGAAGAGTTAGGTGGGAAAAGAACAGTTGAAGAGCTACGAACATTGTGAATCCATTAAGGACCTTTCAGATGGAGGCCTGACAGGGATTCCTCTGAGGGCTCTTCTTGCATCACTGGGCCTCACAGATCCCCCTTCTTTGATTGGGGTTCTCCTGGCATTGACCACTGTCCCAAATTAGAACCTGTCCCAAATTAGACTTATTTTTTTTTTATCAATTATTACATTATAGGAGAACTGGCTTTCTTGGCAAACATCAAATAGGCAATAAGAAAAGAAAAATGTCTGCCCAACTAGATGACTCTCCTCATCTGTAAGGTGGAGGATGATAGTACTTTACCCCTCAGAACTGTGAGGTCAAAAGAAACTAATATAGGTTAACGGTGTTGAGCACACAGAAGGTACTGAGAAAAGGATGTCGTACCTTCTTATCCAAAATCCTTGGAGACAGATGTGTTTCAGAATTTTGACTCTGTCTGATTTTAAAAAGGTAATGTAGTGCACATACTGTATATGGTGTAATACTTCCTGTGGACTTTGAGGAAACACATTAATATTTCTTTAATCAAATGCACGCATAACACACCAAGTGGAATAAATAAAGACTATAAATAATTTTACATCAGTTCAGGTTATGTTTTGTCACTATAATGAACTGAATGCTTGTGTCCCCCCGCCCCCTGAAATTCATATGTTGAAATCCTAACACCAAATGTGATGGTATTAGGAGGTGGGGCCTTTTGGAGGCAATTAGGTCATGATGGTGGAGACCTGATGAATGAGATTAGTGCACTTATAAGAGAGACCCCAGGAGGCTCTCTTGCCTTCTTTTCATCATGTGAGAACACAAGAAGTTGGCAGTTTGCAACCTGGAAGAGCTCGACAATGCTGGCACCCTGATCTCCAACTTCCAGCCTCCAGAACTGTGAGGAATAAATTTGTGTTGTTTGTAAGCCACCCAGTCTTGAGTACTTTGTTACAGCAGCCCAAACTGACTAAGACAGTCACCAAACTCATGAAAAGCACTTTTGTTTTTAGAAATTAATGAATTGCAAATAAGAGATTTCTATTATTTTATTTCTGTAACTCAACTACTAAGATTATTCTCTTCCCCCCACCACTCACTAGCCATTCAAGCACCCTTTTCTTTATTCTGATTATACTTGGAAGTGCAGAAACTGATAATTTTTGATATGTTAACCGAGGACATAAGAACTGATATGTAGATATAAGAGAGTGGACTGTTCTATATTAGCCTATGATAAAATCTAGAACCTCAAAGATTTTAGCTCAACAGAAGAGGAAATTTGAGGATAACTCAATGGCTGTGTTGTGAGTGACTGAGCTCCCTGCCATTGGAAGCATCCAAGCAGAGATGGCAGTGTATCCATCATGGATGCAGTAAGTGAATTCCTGCAATGATGTCCACAGTCCCTTCCAAGTCTAAAGCCCTATAATTCTATGTTTTTATTAAGGGATTTAGTCACAGTCAAGGGAGATTTCATCTCCATTATGCCAGGATTTGAGAAGAAGCAGGAAATTGTTATTTCCATCTACTCACTGGGCTATAAGCAAGCTAGCAGATATCTAAGGCAGTCTGTTGCTGAATGTGCTCTGTGGGATGATATTAGAGTTCTGTGATCCAATAAGTTTGGTTAGACAATTTGGTTAGATACTGTTGGGTTAGACAATATTAATATAATCTTTTTTAAAGGACTTATCACTGGCTTCAAAATGCTAATATATACCATAAATCTCCAAGAGGAAAGGGTAAAACGCCGAGTTACTCAAGCGTATTTTTCCACAGTTTCCAATTTAGGATGTCTCTGGCAAGGTTTGTCTTCCAGGGAACACACTATGGAAAAGCAAGTCTAAGCATGTCATGTCTTGGCAAAATAAATCGAGATGTATAGATGCTGCTATGCTGGTTGCAATGCAAGGTGTGGGGAAAACAGGGATGATGAAGGCCTATTCTCAACCTTAAAACTCAGGGAAACTGAATCTGGCATTTTGGCCATTTAAGTGTTTAAGCATCTTATATTTTCACATTCACTTTTCTGAATTCTTTCTCCTTCATACCTTTAAATATTATGAGAAATCATTTGCTAAAGAGAAACCCAAGATACAGAGGCAGGAGAGAAGAGGTCTGAGCCATTGCGGTCCCTGAGTTTGGAGGCTTCTCCTAGGCCCATAAGCCCACCTGCTGTTTGCTCACCCCAATCCCTGGCATACTGCTTCATTATTTGTCATCTCCGGGTACTAATGAGTCACTTGGAGATCTCTCTCAGATCCTGAGTGGTGGATGGAAGCTTTCAGGGCTCCAGTGAAGCCAAAGGTGCCAAGTACTCAAGCCATTTATTACCAGCACGATGAACGCCAACAATGGGTTTATACTGTCAGATTATACACTTAATTTAATTAATAAAAAAATTAAGATCGTCACCATTAACCTGCATTTGCTCAGAATGCCACAGGGGTGATTAGTTAGAACGGCACTGAAGGTTTTATAGTCCACTCTAGTAAGAATTACTTTGGTACCAATTAGGATTTTCTATAATATCACCCCGTGTAATATCCCTATTACATTACACATTTTCTACAAGTGATTGAGCTCAACACAATGCAGACGCGATGTCACAAGACTCTCCCTCAGAGCGTGCATGGGAACTCCCACAAATGTTAACACGCTCACTAAGTGGAGAGGAGACCCTGCTTTTTTATACTATATAAACCCATTTCAAGGGTAATGATTCTCTGTCACAGTCTTTCAGAGCAATGGGAAATTAGACTCACACATGGCTATGAGGCTTAGGGGATAAGGCTCTCCCTTGAACATCTCAGATCTAAAATGTTCCTTACTCTATATGGGAATTTTTATTTTTCAAGCCTATTTGACTTTGAAGAGCTTACTTCTAGAGTCAAAGAAGACAAAAGCATTCAGACAACTTTTTAATAACTTAAAAAAATCAGTACATGAGTAATTCTGGTTCATTGAAGAAAAGTGGGAAAATGCAGATTTAAAAGAAAAGAGTATAGCGAGTTCCCTGGTGGTCCAGTGGTTTGGACTCAGCACTTTCACTGCCGTGGCCCTGGGGTTCAATCCCTGGTTGAGGGAACTAAGATCCCGCAAGCCTCGTGGCCAGAAAAAAAAAAAAAAAGAGTATAAGAATCACATATGATCCCATCATCCTGAGAAATCCACTTATTACTAGGTTATATTCCTTTCCAGATTTTTTCTACGCAAATAAAATTTTATATTTTTTTAAATATAAACGAGACCATATTATATAGGCAGATTCATTCAACAACAATACAACATCAACATCTTGTCAGGTCAATAACTATTTT
Organism: Tursiops truncatus; assembly: GCF_011762595.2. NCBI lineage: Eukaryota > Metazoa > Chordata > Mammalia > Artiodactyla > Delphinidae > Tursiops > Tursiops truncatus. The sequence continues at coordinate 130,233,301 of NC_047034.1, read as the reverse complement.
TAAATTTTTTTTAAAGTTTTTTTTACAGGTTTACCTGTATTCATGCAACTAACTAATCACTTATTGTGGATTTCCAATTTCTTAACATTATAAACATTAACTATGGTGAACACCTTATTGGAAAAACCTTTGGTCACATTTTATATTATGTCTATGTAATATATTCTTAGAAGTGGAATTGCTGTGTCAAAAGTTAGGTGCATTTTAAGGCTTTTGATAGCCTTTGCCAAATCACCCTCCAAAAACGTTTTACCAGTATTTGTTCACATCAGTTTCTTCACCCAACCAGGCTTTTAAAATTCTCATTCTTTTCTGTCTTTGCTGATTAGATAGATAAAAATAGTACTGTGTCAAAGAAATCTTCATAATCTGGGTCAGAAGGATGGGTGTGATCTGAGTTGGAAGAAAGTAGGAAGGGCCAGGGATGTGGCATAAGATATTAAATATTCAAATGTCATAAGGCTCCAATTATTCAGTAACATTTATTGAGCCCTCAGTCTCTGCCCAAGGGAGTTTCAGTTTGTGTGTGCGAGTGAGGGTGGGGTGGGGCAGGAGGTCAGCCATGCCAACCGACAATATGATGCAGGGCGGAAGCATGTAACGGAGAAGTGTGCAGGATGTTATGGGAGGATCTGCAGTCAGGGAAGGCTTCCGAGAGGAGGCAGCCTTGAACTGAGACCTGAAGAAGGAGGAGGAATTGGCCAGTGGGTGGTAGCAAAGGCCGAAGGACGAATCCAGCATGGCTTAGGAAAGGACTAGATGGCCTCTGTTCTTTCTACAGATTTGCTCTGATGACCTGCTACTGTCAGGCACTGTTCTAGGAGGTGACAAATGAGAGACTAGATCCCCACCCTCACAAGACTTTCTGTTCTAATGTGGGAACTGGGTGCCCTACCGCCCCCCCCCCCCCTCCCGCGGAACCAACTGGTCTCAAAGAGAAGAGGAGCCTTGTTTGCCCTGTTCCATCTCGACATGCCCGGCGCCCAGAGCGAGGCCCCGATGAAATCTGGGAAGCCGTCAGAGACAAGGAAAAAATAAGGAGCAACCCGGATAAAGGGAAAGGAAAAAAATGAGTGAGGGATGAGTTGCCCGGGAAAGCGAGGGAAGCAGAGAAAAGAAGAGCGGGCCAGAGAGGAGGGGGAAAGCGGGAGACGGAAAAGAACAGAGAGGAAGGAAGTGGGCGGTGCATCCTGCGGAGCTGCTAACCCCGCCCTAACTCCTGGGGCCCGAACCCTGCAGCAAGGCCGGGCCGCCCCCTGCTGCTCGCTCCCACCCCACGCCAGTGAGATTAGACAGGCAGGAGGGAGGACCGTCCCCAGAAGGCAGAGCAGGCCGTTTCCCTTGCTCAAATATTTATGTGCGCGGAAAGCAGCTGCGAGCCGAGCTGACAGCCAGGCCCTTCTATTTCGGAGGACTTTCTCATCAGGCTTATGTCATCTTTGGTTCTGTGGCCTAACCAAATTGGACTTTTCGTTTCTTAAAAGTATACCTGCTCCTCTCCCGAGTGTTTTTCCTCTCACTGCTTCTCAAAAATAACTACTAAAAACCTACGTCTTTCAGCCCGCCACGTTTCCTGGACTTGGCACATTCGGCTGTGCGAGTCACATCTACTTAAGCCTCTTTTGTAGCCTTAGATTAGACACCTTGTGTCAGACTCCACCTGGCGCAACAATTTAGAAGAGATGAGAAAGTCGGCAGGAATTGGGGGAAAAAGTCATCCTGGGTTTCCTTCCTTCCTTCTTTTCCTCCCTTCCTTCCTTCCTCTCTCCCTCTCTCTCTCTCTCTCTCTCTCTGTCTCCTCTCTTTCTTTCCTTCTTTCTTTCTTTCTTCCTTCTTTTGGGTCAGCACAACTTTACAAATACTTTCAGTGTTTGTTTCATTTTCTTCTCCCTCCTAAAGCTGGCTGTCCATAAAAAATTCAGGTTGGATGTTCATTCCCTAAATGTCTTGGATAATTGGATGGAATTTCCAGCAATGGTCAAGTATTTAGGATAAAAATATCTCCTGACTTCAGCAGTATAACCCAAAAACTCTCATTAGTTACTCCACCTTAAGTATATATTTTTTCTTCAATGTTTTAGGTGATGAAGATTAAAAGTGATCCCATAACAGTCAGTATAGTATTTTACATTCACTGACCTTTTGTGTAATTTGATATGTTCCTTTAGGAAGTCGGCTATGGCTGTGTTAGGTGAAAGCTTGATTTATAAACATTGTCCAGGGGTGTATGGAGAGGGAATACACCTCATTTCCATCCTGAGTTTTTACCTTTTGCATCCGTTCACACCATTTAACAGTCCATTAATATATTTTTATTCTTCCTCCCCAAATTACTGTCACATTTTCTCTGTTAATGTGCAGTTTGAGAACTAGGCAGAGCTGAGATCAGAGGCCTTAGGGCTGGGTTGAATGGAGGGATATTTACTGGAAAAGACTCCAAATCATAACTGAGGAGGGGCAAGGGTGTGACTGGGAAAACAAAGCATCAAATCCAAAGGGAAATTCCCAACCAGACAGAACCCATTTCTGGAGTGCCTAGAACATGACATAGATAAGACCCCAAATTTGCCATAGAGGATCAGACTCCCAGTGATTGGTGCATATTATATGCCCCCAAATCTAATTATTCATTTAACCAATATATTGTTCATTGGTGAGAAATACCTGGTTGTTCTCTCTGAAATATATTCCTCAAATAATAACGATAATGTTTTTCCCAAATAACCCTAAATTCTAAATTAGATGCCATTGGCACATTGCTACAAAATTTGCAAAGTATTTCAAGTTCATCATCTCATGTAATTCTCACAGCAACTCTATGAGGTGCTTGCAAATAATGAAATGGAATTTGATTGCATATGACTTGCCCACTCAGATTAAAAGTGCACTTGAAGGGTTACATCTAGACTCATGATAAAGAAACTACAGAACAAAAAATTTTTTTAAATAGTCTAAAATTTACCAGAGAGAAGAGACTGATTATTTTCCAAACAATGACAGCTAAGCTGACAGCAGATTTCTCTATGGCAACATAATGGAATAATACCTTCAAAGTGCTAAAGGGAGAAAAAAAAAAAGGTGAATCTAGAATCTTATACCTAGCTAAACCATCCTTCAAAAATGAGTATGAAATAAAAACATCTTAGTCATGAAATTCTGAGAAAGTTTACCATCTATAGACCCACTGAAAAGTAGATTCAAAAGGAGTGGGAAGCAAGAAACAGCAGGGAGTAGACAAATTGGACATTTAATTAATTTACTTTTCAGAAGTCTAAACTATTATATAAAAGTGAAATAAAATCTCTACATAATAATAAATGATAAAGAAAATGAGAGAAGTTCAATCGGTTGGAAAGTTGCAAAAACCTTGTCAGGAGGAGAACAATGCCGAATAACTTTACGTTCTGCTTTAGAAAATATATGGGGGGTTTTGGGGGGTTTTTTTTGGTTTTTGCGGTAAGCAGGCCTCTCATTGTTGTGGCGTCTCCCGTGGCGGAGCACAGGCTCCGGACGCGCAGGCTCAGAGGCCATGGCTCACGGGCCCAGCCCCTCCGTGGCACGTGGGATCTTCCCGGACCGGGGCACGAACCCGTATCCCCTGCATCGGCAGGGCGGACTCTCAACCACTGCGCCACCAGGGAAGCCCTAAAAAATATGTAGTTTTATATGCAGGTTAACAAAGAAAGTTTCAGTTGTATCAACTTTTTTTACTTAAAAAAAATCTCAAGAAAATATGGCTAACTTTTAAGATTTGTTCAGTCTGGGTAGTGGGTACACGTGTATTATCTGTAGTTTTCTGGAAGTTTTACATAATTAAAAAAATTAAAGTCTCCTTTTCTATTTGTCAATCTACAACAAAAGTGTTTAAAGTATATCCTCTTTCAGGAAAGAATCCCACTTGAGAATTTTAATTTAAGGAGATAGACAATAAAGTACCCAAAAGTGTAAATATAAGCATGTTTTCTATCCAGAGTTAATGATACTGAAAATTAGAAGTAAGCTTCTGGAAGGCAGAGGCTTTTTCTATTTTATACCTGTGTCTCCCAAAGTGCTAGCACAGAACTTAGTATTAAGCCCTCAATAAATATATGTTGAAAGAATAAGTAAAGAAATGTGCTAAATGTCAAGTGGTGGAGAAGTACGTGACATTTTAGAAAAATTTCCACCAAAAATATTTAAAATTTATATTCTGACCCAGCTGTGATTTGTATTTTGATATAAGTATAAATATTTTTATTTACATTTTGACCCAGCTATGGCAGAATAAAGCCACTTCCCTGATTTTCCCTTTCCTGTGAATTCTTCTTTCTCCTAAATATGTCTCAATCACATCAAGGGACAGGGTGATCGGACCTTCACTGGAAGCTTAACATTTTTACTCTTCCTCATACAAGGGTGCCCTCCTCCATCTCAGCTGAGTTCCCCTCCCCAGTTCTGGCTGCCTCCTGCGTAAATTATGCCAAAGAGTATTTCCCTCCCTTGTCATCCAACACCAGTTCCCCCCTGTACTTCCTACTTTGATGAGTAATAATACAAATAAGAATTATAGTCTTTTTGAACCCTCACAGTGTGCTGGTTATTACTCATATTATCCCATTTAATCCACAAAGGGTCTTTTGAGGTTGGTATTAGTATTTCTCCCATTTTACAGATGTGGAGACTAAGACCGGGGATTAAGGAACTTGCCCAAGGTTAGATAGAGAGCAGGTGAACCTGACTCCAGAAGGTAAGCTCCTGACCGGTACAGTAGCCTGCATCCACCCAGGAGCTAAAGGAGGGGGCGAGGGGAGGGGGTAGAATTGGTATTGGAAGCACTGGGAGCCTCTCTTTCCCTACTTCTAACCAGGAGCCAAACTCTGCCAATTTTATCTCCTCCTAAGAACTAAGATTTTTAAAGTGCTTGAGTCTGTGCCAGGAACTGTGTTCTGAAGGCTTCTAACATCATATGAGATGGAGTTAACATTAACATCCTCACATGTGGAGATACCGAGGCATGAGAAGGGACGTATTGTCCGCAAGGTTGGTGAACAGCAGATTCAAGCCCAGGCAGCCTGGCTCTGGAGCCACGTTCTTAACCACTACTCTGGACCGCTTCTGGGCAGAGCCCCACTCCATTCCTACTCTGCCATCCCCCTGCTGTACTTGACTTGAGCTCTTAGCATCTCTTTACTGAACTAATGCAACAGCCTCCTGTCTCTATTTCCAGGTTCTCCCCTCCCCTCGCCCTAATTTTACCCTCCACTCTGCCACCAGAATGGTCTTTTGGAAACAAAACACTGATCGTGTCTTTTTTCAGCTGGAAGAAGCCCAAGATCCTTCCTCAGCACCTGCAGGATGAGCTCAGGCTCCTTAGCACGGCATCCCGGGCTCTTCCCAGGCTGGCTTGACCTCTGCGCCCCGTCTCCCGGCACTCCCGTAACCGCACCATCCACCCTGCTGCAAGGAACATGCCACGTCCCTTCCCATTCTCTGCATCTTTGCACACACTGCTGCTTCTGCTCAGAATGCGCTTGCCTGTCTCCTCTGGCTGGGGAACTTCTCATGTGCCCTCTACCCATCCCTCCAGCCCTCCTGTGTGCTTCCCACCACTGACCACAGCAATCATTGGGGTCATCTACAGTGACTCATACATCATCAGAACCTCCCTGGGCACAGAAAGGTCAGGAACTCCCAGCAGATGTGCACCTAGACCTGACTCGTCCAGCCCAGTGTGGCTGGAGCTGCTTCTGTCTCGTCCATACACAGGTAGCTGCAGGGCTGGGGCCTTGAGACTGGCTGGTCCACAGGGCAGCAGGGTGGCCACGGTTCAGGATGGTTCGGGATGGTGGGGCCTCAGCACCCTGCCTGGGTTTCCAGCACAAACTGCTAGACTAATCAGTGAACAGTGCATGGTTAACGTGTAAAATGGGTGTATCCTGCCCATTAAGATGTATGGTGAGCCTCTGAGTGAAATCACTGTCTAATCCAAGGTGCAAGCTGGGGTCAGGGGGGCGGGACAGAATGAAGGACATGGTCACGGAGAGGACACCACACTCACAGCAACAACCCCTGACGAGGCTTTGGAGAAGAGAGATCAGAACCATGTTCCCTCCATCCCTTTTCAGGGGCAGGTATCATGATGAGACAACAATGAAATAAAGACCCTAGGTGCCCTGGAGAAGGAAAGGGGATTTCTGCTCATCCAATTTTATGGACTTTCAACTCAACGCTGTGAGGCAGGCAGGGCAAACTTTACTATCTCCATTTTATAGAGGAGGAAACTGAGGCTCAGAGAAATGACATGATTTGGAAATTTATGATATGAGTGAGTGGCAGAATTAAGACTGTAATGTAGGTTTTTTGGTTCCAGGTCACAGCTTACTCCTCTGCCCTAGGGCACCACCAGCCCATAAGGTGCTTTGGGTGAATTTGGAAGCTGTGTCCCCTTCCTCCAAGTGGGAGCAGGAAGTACCCACTTGGGCCGGCTTGGTGGGCAGGGCACCAGCTGGACCACTGCCCTCGTACCCATCATGGCACACTCTACACAATCTAGGGGTGGCATTCACTCTTGGGTCCTGTTGCCCTTCCCCGATCAGACTCCCCCGTCACCTTTAGACACTCTTCAGTGAGCAGCTCTGGATGGACCAGCCAGGCTGGTCGGTCAAAGGCAGGAAGTCTGTGGTTAGGGACCATGCTTCCCAGGGGTCGACCCCTTGGGTGTGCGGACGGCATCCATCACCCAGGTCCCACCTGAACTGCCCCTCAAAACTCTGTCCTCATGAAGTCTCCAATCTATTTAACGTCTCCCCTGTCACCAGTGTCTTCTCTGACATCGTACAGCAAAGACATCGTGTGATGGAGCGCTTCACACAGTTTGCATGCTCCATAAATATTAAACGATGACAGGATATTTTTTTTTCAAAAAGATAAAGGTTCCCCCTCTTAGAACTCTTCTCTATTGTACATCTTTACCAAGAGTGGGTTAAGACGGTCCATCTTTCAGCAAGAATCAGGGTCTGGAGATTAGTGAAGTGAGAACTGGTCAGGTTTAATGGCACAAATAATATTTTATTTTTATTTCAACTTTAATACACTATCAACATGCAATGAAGTAAGATATACGGCAACACTTGAGGAAGGAACTGCCCTCCAACTTATCTTCAGTTACCAATCTGGGACCCATTTCTCAAGTTATCTTTCTGCCAGTCTTGAGGATCTCAAAATATTTTAGCTTCATCAAAATGATATATTAGGAAGGGTAAAGGTCACCTTAAACTTTGCACAAGAAATTGGAGTAGTGTTTGACCATGACACTTGGAAATTTTCTTCCCCAAAAGATATAAAGAAGCCAATAAAAAGAGAAAACTTCTTTCCTCTGAACAATGAACTTTCTTCATTCTCTGATGGCACCCAAGGTATTTATTTTGACCCCAGATACCACTAGATGTACAAATGGCTTAGTGAGCTAGGAAACTGGTCTAGCTGTGAAGACCCTCAGGATTGTAATTCTTTATTTATGTCTGTGGTTCCATTAGACTGGGCATCCTTTGGGTCAGAAACCTTACCTGATTCACCTTAGTGTCTCTACCACCCAGCACACTGCCTGGCACATAGAAGGCATCCATTATAAGTTTGATGAATAACAATAATAATAACAGTAGTTAACATGTGTTGAGTATTTAAATTGGCCAGATGCCTTTGTATTTTACGTGTAGCATTTTACATTAAATATTCAGTATAACCTCATGGGGCGGTATTATGGGTTGAACTGTGTTCTCTCCAAAAGTCATTTGTTGAAATCCTAGCCTAGTCCTTATTTGGAAATAGGTCATTGCAGATGTAATTAGTTACATTAAGATGAAGCCATACTGGAGTAGGGTAGACCCCTAACTCAATATGTCTGTTACCCTTATTGAAAGGGAAAGTTTGGACATAGACATACAAACAGGGAGAACACCACGTGAAGATGAAGATTGGGATGATGCAAGCTGAGAAATGCCAAAGAGTGCCAATCAACCACCAGAAGCCAGGAGAGAGGCATGGATGTTTCCCTCACAGCCCTCAGAAGGAACCAACACTGTCTACACCTTGACCTGGAATTCTAGCCTCCAGAACTGTGGGACGATAAATTTCTGTTGGTTAAGCCACTCAGTATGTGATACTTTGTGACAGTAGCCCTAGGAAACTCGTACAGAATACTATTACTATTGCCATTTTATAACTGAGGAAAACAGAGCCCCAGAGGAATTTAAGTAACATTCCTGAGATCAAAGAGATAGGAAGCGTGGAGACCAGGAGAGGTTCTCAGGCTGTCTGACTCTCCATGACTCAGTACTTGACTTTCTGGGGATGGCAGAAAGATGTACCCGACTGGCTGAGACACCTGAAGGAGCTGTTCCACCTCCTGCTCTCCATTCACTCTTCACGAAGCCAAGTTCATTGAGCCCCTATCCTGGACACTGGAGTGCATGCACAAAGGCAGGCAGTAATAGAGTTTCCCTCAAAGAGTTGACAGTACAACTGGGAAGACGAGAAAAGTGAAGAGCCTACCACGTGCCAGGTGCTTCACATGGAGTATGTCAGATGATTCTCGCAGCACACTATGAGGAAGGTGAAGCCTAGAGAGTGACATTGCTCATCAACAACCTCACAGCTGGGAAATGATGGACCTGAGGGGCCCCATCCAGGACCCATGGTCTTTCTATTCCCCCTACCTCCTTGAAAACCTTCACAAAACAGCCCAAGAACCAAGACATAAGCAAGTGAATAATAATGGCCCAAGCATGATGGATTAGGCTCAAAGTGGCTCCTGCCAACCCTGATATAGGGGCAGTGAAGGGGACAATGGACAGGGTTGGAGAGACATGGATACGTGTAACTGATGGTTTGGGATTTAAACATTCACAGGGATCTTGTTTAACTCTCCCAACACTTCTATGAGGAAGACAGCATTGAGACTCCAGATAATGTTTCTCAATAAGGGGAGTTTTCATCAAAAAAATATACAAACAAATGCTGGAGAGGGTGTGGAGAAAAGGGAACCCTCCTACACTGTTGGTGGGAATGTAAATTGATGCAGCCACTATGGAGAACAGTATGGAGGTTCCTTAAAAAACTAAATATAGAGTTGCCAAATGATCCAGCAATGCCTGGGCATATATCCAGAGAAAACCAGAATTAGAAAAGATACATACACCCCAATGTTCATAGCAGCACCATTTACAATAGCCAAGACATGGAAATAACCTAAGTGTCCATTGACAGATGAATGGATAAAGAAGATGTATATATATATATACAATGGAACATTACTCAGCCATAAAAAAAGAACGAAATAATGCCATTTGCAGAACATGGATGGACCTAGAGATTATCATATAAGTAAGTCAGACAGAGAAAGAAAATATCATATGATATCACTTATATATGGAATCTAAAATAATGATACAAATGAACTTATTTACAAAACAGAAACAGACTCATAGATCTAGAAATCAAACATGGTTACCAAAGGGGAAATGTGGGGGGAAGTGATAAATTAGGAGATTGGGATAAACATATATACACTACTATATATAAAATAGATAATCAACAAGGACCTACTGTATAGCACAGGGAATTCTACTCAATATTCTGTAATAACCTATATGGGAAAAGAATCTGAAAAAGAACGGATATAGATCGGAGGAACTTCAAGATGGCAGAAGAGTAAGATGCAGAGATCACCTTCCTCCCCACAGATACATCAGAAATACATCTACACGTGAAACAACTCCTACAGAACACCTACTGAATACTGGCAGAAGACCTTAGACCTCCCAAAAGGCAAGAAACTCCCCACGTACCTGGGTAGGGCAAAAGAAAAAAGAATAAAGAGAGACAAAAGGATAGGGACGGAACCTGCACCAGTGGGAGGGAGCCGTGAAGGAGGAAAGGTTTCCACACACTAGGAAGCCCATTCGTGGGCGGAGACTGCGGGTGGCGGAGGGGGGAAGCTTTGGAGCCACCGAGGAAAGCACAGCAACAGGGGTGCGGAGGGCAAAGTGGGGAGATTCCCGCACAGAGGATCGGTGCCGACCGGCACTCACCAGCCCGAGAGGCTTGTCTGCTCACCCGCCAGGACGCGCGGGGGCTGGGAGCTGAGGCTCGGGCTTCGGTCGGAGCGCAGGAAGAGGACTGGGGTTGGCGTCTTGAACACTGCCTGAAGGGGTTAGTGCGCCACGGCTAGCCGGGAGGGAGTCCGGGGAAAAGTCTGGAGCTGCCTAAGAGACAAGAGACTTTTTCTTCCCTCTTTGTTTCCTGGTGCGCGAGTAGAGGGGATTAAGAGCGCTGCCTAAAGGAGCTCCAGAGACCGGCGCGAGCCACGGCTAAAAGCGCGGACCCCAGAGATGGGCATGAGATGCTAAGGCTGCTGCTGCCGCCACCAAGAAGCCTGTGTGAGAGCACAGGTCACTATCCACACCTCCCTTCCAGGGAGCCTGTGCAGCCTGCCACTGCCAGGGTCCCGTGATTCAGGGACAACTTCCCCGGGAGAACGCAGGGCACGCCTCAGGCTGCTGCAACGTCATGCCGACTTCTGCCGCCGCAGGCTCACCCGGCATCTGCACCCCTCCCTCCCCTCGGCCTGAGTGAGCCAGATCCCCCAAATCAGCTGCTCCTTTAACCCTGTCCTGTCTGAGCGAAGAACAGACGCCCTCAGGCGACCTACATGCAGAGGCGGGTCCAAATCCAAAGCTGAACCCCGGGAGCTGTGCAAACAAAGAAGAGAAAGGGAAATTTCTCCCAGCAGCCTCAGAAGCAGCGGATTAAAGCTGCACAATCAACTTGATGTACCCTGCATCTGTGGAATACCTGAGTAGACAACGAATCATCCCAAATTGAGGAGGTTGACTTTGAGAGCAATGATATATATATATTTTTTCCCTTTTTCTCTTTTGTGAGTGTGTACGTGTGTGCTTCTGTGTGTGATTTTGTCTGTATAGCTTTGCTTTTACCATTTATCCTAGGGTTCTCTCTGTCCTTTTTTTTTTAATTACTTAAAATTATTTTTCTTAATAATTATTTTTTATTTTAATAACTTTATTTTATTTTATCTTATTCTTTCTTTCTTTCTTTCTTTCTTTTCTCCCTTTTATTCTGAGCCGTGTGGAGGACAGTCTCTTGGTGCTCCAGCCAGGCGTTAGGGCTGTGCCACTGAGGTGGGAGAGCCAAGTTCAGGACACTAGTCTACAAGAGACCTCCCAGCTCCACGTAATATCAAATGGCGAAAATCTCCCAGAGATCTCCATCTCAATGCCAAGACCCAGCTCCACTCAATGACCAGAAAGCTACAGTGCAGGACACCCTATGCCAAACAACTAGCAAGACAGGAACACAACCCCATCCATTAGCACAGAGGCTGCCTAAAATCATAATAAGGCCACAGACACCCCAAAGCACACCACCAGACGTGGACCTGCCCACCAGAAAGATCCAGCCTCATCCACCAGAACACAGGCACTAGTCCCCTCCACCAGGAAGCCTACACAACCCACTGAACCAACCTTAGCCACTGGGGACAGACACCAAAAACAATGGAAACTATGAACATGCAGCCTGCAAAAAGGAGACCCCAAACACAGTAAGATAAGCAAAATGAGAAGACAGAGAAACACACAGCAGATGAAGGAGCAAGGCAAAAATCCACCAGACCTAACAAATGAAGAGGAAATAGGCAGTCTACCTGAAAAATAATTCAGAATAATGATAGTAAAGATGATCCAAAATCTTGGAAATAGAATGGAGAAAATACAAGAAACGTTTAACAAGGACCTAGAACAACTGAAGAGCAAACAAACAATGATGAACAACACAATAAATGAAATTAGAAATTCTCTAGAAGGGATCAATAGCAGACTAACTGAGGCAGGAGAACGGATAAGTGACCTGGAAGAGAAAATAGTGGAAATAATTACTGCAGAGCAGAATAAAGAAAAAGGAATGAAAAGAATTGAGGACAGTCTCAGAGACCTCTGGGAAAACATTAAACACACCAACATTCGAATTATAGGGGTCTCAGAGGAAGATGGGAAAAAGAAAGGGACTGAGAAAATATTTGAAGAGATTATAGTTGAAAACTTCCCTAATATGGGAAAGGAAATAGTTAACCAAGTCCTGAAAGCACAGAGAGTCCCATACAGGATAAATCCAAGGAGAAACCCGCCAAGACACATATTAATCTAACTATCAAAAATTAAATACAAAGAAAAAATATTAAAAGCAGCAAGGGAAAAACAACAAATAACACATAAGGGAATCCCCATAAGGTTAACAGCTGATCTTTCAGCAGAAACTCTGCAAGCCAGAAGGGAGTGGCAGGACATGTTTAAGTGATGAAGGAGAAAAACCTACAACCAAGATTACTCTACCCAGCAAGGATCTCATTCAGATTTGATGGAGAAACTAAAAGCTTTACAGACAAGCAAAAGCTGAGAGAATTCAGCACCACCAAACTAGCTTTACAACAAATGCTAAAGGAACTTCTCTAAGCAGGAAACGCAAGAGAAGGAAAAGACCTACAATAATAAACCCAAAACAATTAAGAAAAATGGGAATAGGAACATACATATCGATCATTACCTTAAATGTAAATGGATTATATGCTCCGACCAAAAGACATAGACTGACTGAATGGATACAAAAACAAGACCCACATATATGCTGTCTACAAGACACCCACTTCAGACCTAGGGACACATACAGACTGAAAGTGAGGGGATGCAAAAAGATATTCCATGCAAATGGAAATCAAAAGAAAGCTGGAGTAGCAATTCTCATATAAGACGAAATAGATTTTAAAACAAAGACTAATACAAGAGACAAAGAAGGACACTACATAATGATCAAGGGATCGATCCAAGAAGAAGATATAACAATTGTAAATATTTATGCACCCAACATAGGAGCACCTCAATACATAAGGCAAATACTAACAGCCATAAAAGGGGAAATCAACAATAACACAACCATAGTAGGGGACTTAACACCCCACTTTCACCAATGGACAGATCATCCAAAATGAAAATAAATAAGGAAACACAAGCTTTAAATGACACATTAAACAAGATGGACTTAACTGATATTTATAGGACATTCCATCCAAAAAAAAAAAAAAAAACCAGAATACACTTTCTTCTCAAGTGCTCATGGAACATTCTCCAGGATAGATCATATCTTGGGTCACAATTCAAGCCTTGGTAAATTTAAGAAAATTTAAATCGTATCAAGAATCTTTTCCAACCACAACGCTATGAGACTAGATATCAAATACAGGAAAAAAAACTGTAAGATATACAAACACATGGAGGCTAAACAACACACTACTTAATAGAAAAGAGATCTTTGAAGAAATCGAAGAGGAAATCAAAAAATACCTAGAAACAAATGACAATGAAAACACAACGACCCAAAACCTATGGAATGCAGCAAAAGCAGTTCTAAGAGGGAAGTTTATAACAATGCAATCCTACCTTAAGAAACAAGAAACATCTCAAATAAATAACCTACACTTACACCTAAAGCAATAAGAGAAAGAAGAATTAAAAAAAAAAAACCCAAAGTTGGCAGAAGGAAAGAAATCATAAAGATCAGATCAGAAATAAATGAAAAAGAAATGAAGGCAACAGTAGCAAAGATCAATAAAACTAAAAGCTGGTTCTTTGAGAAGATAAACAAAATTGATAAACCATTAGCAAGACTCATCAAGAAAAAAAGGGAGAAGACTCAAATCAATAGAATTAGAAATGAAAAAGGAGAAGTAACAACTGACACTGCAGAAATACAAAGGATCACGAGAGATTACTACAAGCAACTATATGCCAATAAAATGGACAATCTGGAAGAAATGGACAAATGCTTAGAAATGCACAACCTTCTGAGACTGAACCAGGAAGAAATAGAAAATATGAACAGACCAATCACAAGCACTGAAATTGAAACTGTGATTAAAAGTCTTCCAACAAACAAAAGCCCAGGACCAGATGGCTTCACAGGTGAACTCTATCAAACATTTAGAGAAGAGCTAACATCTATCCTTCTCAAACTCTTCCAAAATATAGCAGAGAGAGGAACACTCCCAATCTCATTCTACAAGGCCACCATCACTGTGATACCAAAACCAGACAAAGATGTCACAAAGAAACTACAGGCCAATATCACTGATGAACATAGATGCAAAAATCCTCAAGAAAATACTAGCAAACAGAATCCAACAGCACATTAAAAGGATCATACACTATGATCAAGTGGAGTTTATCCCAGGAATGCAAGGATTCTTCAATATAGGCAAATCAATCAACGTGATACACCATGTTAACAAATTGAAGGAGAAAAACCATATGATCATCTCAATAGATGCAGAGAAAGCTTTCGACAAATTTCAACACCGATTTATGATAAAAAAAAAACCCTGCAGAAAGTAGGCATAGAGGGAACTTACCCCAACATAATAAAGGTCATATATGACAAACCCACAGCCAACATCGTCCTCAATGGTGAAAAACTGAAAGCATTTCCACTAAGATCAGGAACAAGACAAGGTGGCCCACTCTCACCACTCTTATTCAACATAGTTTTGGAAGTTTTAGCCACAGCAATCAGAGAAGAAAAAGAAAGAAAAGGAATCCAAATCGGAAAAGAAGAAGTAAAGCTGTCACTGTTTGCAGATGACATGATACTATACATAGAGAATCGTAAAGATGCTACTAGAAAACTACCAGAGCTAATCACTGAATTTGGTAAAGTAGCAGGATACAAAATTAATGCACAGAAATCTCTGGCATTCCTATACACTAATGATGAAAAATCTGAAAGTGAAATTAAGAAAACACTCCCATTTACCATTGCAACAAAAAGAATAAAATATCTAGGAATAAACCTACCTAAGGAAACAAAAGACCTGTATGCAGAAAATTATAAGACACTGATGAAAGAAATTAAAGATGATACAAAAATAGATGGAGAGATATACATGTTCTTGGATTGGAAGAATCAACATGTGAAAATGACTCTACTACCCAAAGCAATCTACAAATTCAATGCAATCCCTATCAAACTACCACTGGCATTTTTCACAGAACTAGAACAAAAAATTACACAATTTGTATGGAAACACAAAAGACCCCGAATAGCCAAAGCAATCTGGAGAAAGAAAAATGGAGCTGGAGGAATCAGGCTCCCTGACTTCAGACTATACTACAAAGCTACAGTAATCAAGACAATATGCTACTGGCACAAAAACAGAAATATAGATCAATGGAACAGGATAGAAAGCCCAGAGATAAACCCACACACATATGGTCACCTTATCTTTGATAAAGGAGGCCAAGAATATACAGTGGAGAAAAGACAGCATCTTCAATAAATGGTGCTGGGAAAACTGGACAGCTACATGTAAAAGAATGAAATTTTAACACTCCCTAACACTGTACACAAAAATAAACTCAAAATGGATTAAAGACCTAAATGTAAAGCCAGACACCATCAAATTCTTAGAGGAAAACATAGGCAGAACACTTTTTTTTAAATAAAGGGAGTTTTCACCCAACCCCAGGAGATATTTGCTAATATCTAGGGACATTTCTGATGGTCACAGCTGGGGTTGGGATGGGGGAGTGCTACTGGCCTCCAGTGAGTAGGGACCTGCAATGCTGCTAAACACCCTATGATGCTACAATGGAAAGTCCCCCCTCCAAGTAAAGAATTATCGTGCCCCAAATGTCGGTAGTGCTGAAGTTGACAAACCCTGCTCCAGCTGATGAAAATGAGGTGTAGAGAGGTTAAACCACATGTTCAAGTTCACACTGCTAGTAAATGATGGAGCCAGGATTCATGCTCAGATCTCCTGTCTCTATGCCTAGGGCACTTCCTACTCCACCACACTGCCCTCTTTTTAGTATGAAATAGGAAGTCACATCCTAAGTTTTTGGGAAGAGGAAATATTTGAAACGTTGCCTGGAAAAAATATTTCTAGCAGTTGTATTGTAAGGAGAAATAGGAGAAGTCAAATGATTCCCGTATCTTCCTAAGAATGCTCTCTCCCCCCTAAACTGCCTGCTTCAGTAAATGCTGCGGTGATCTTTGTAGATCCCCTTTTGTCCCAGCTGCTGAGTCCCTCTCCAGGAATTGCCCTCAGCCCAATAGAACCGCCCCACCCAATGATACGCCTCCTGGTGGTTACTGGGTATAAAGGCCCAGTCCCTTTGCCTCCAGATGGGACAACTCAGAAGGGCCATCCCAGCTGCGAAGCTCCATAGCATTGGCTGTGGCTTTTATCTTCTCCTTCTGCCAATCCTGCTTCCCTCACTCCCGCAAAGGTGTGCTCCCCAATAAACTTCCTACACACAAACCTCCATCTCAGTGTCTGCATCCTAGGAAACCTGATCTAAGTCACTAGTTAAAATGACCACTTGAAGGACTATAACAGCTCATGATGTAACAGTAAGTGAAGAAAATCATAACAAAAACTACACATATGCTGTGATACCAATTCCATATGAAAGAAGACAACATAATGATTAAAAGCTTGAGTTCCAGAGAGAGACAAGCTGAGTTCAAACAAACTCAACGAGTACTACATGTGTGACCTTGAACAAATGATATAACTCCTTCCTTCAAGCCTGCTTTTTTCATCTGCAAAATGGAGATAATAATAATGCCTACCTCTCGGGTTGTGATGTTAAAGGTAAATGACATGATGCATGTAGAATATTTAGCACAGGGTTAACTCTTTCAGAAAAAAGACTGGAAGGAAATCTGTTACAATATCAATGCTCAGTACCTCTGAGTGTTGGGGTTATACAAGATTTTTCTTTTCTTTTCAATTCTCTGCACTTCCTAAAATTTCTACCATTAACATATTATAAAGGACACGTATGATTGCAGCAGCCTTGTCTCCATCCCAGCTGTGCCTCATTTCCATTTGGGGATCCATGTGGCCCAGAGACACCAGATCTGTATTCCCTACCCCTATCACCATTCCCAGGGCAGAGTTTGTAACTGAGACAGGTCCAGTCAGCTTGTTTGGGTCCTGGTGGCCCCAGGGGTGGTTTCGGGGTGGGCAAGTGACCTGAGCCGTTTCAAACAGAGTGAGTGTCTGGACCTTTGCTTGGAATCCTGGGACAATGGAGGGCACTCTGTCACTTGCTGTGAATGAGAAAGCACCTGTCTTAGGAGCATTGACAGCCATCTTTAACCACAAGCCTTAGGATGAAGTGGATACCTTGGAAGGCAGAGCTGAGAAAGAAGACAATCTTGTCCATAGTGACACTATTGACTCTCTGGGTCAAAACACGCCCTATCTCTAGACTTTAATCACATACGAGTAAATAAATTCTGTTAATTCTTCAAGTAAATTTAGGTTGAGTTTCCCATTATTTACAACATAAAGACTTTTAAAACACCTGCATTATTTTCATAATCAGAAGTGAACAATTAAAAGTATATTAAAAATACCTCTTGGGCTTCCCTGGTGGTGCAGTGGTTGAGAATCTGCCTGCTAATGCAGGGGACACGGGTTCGAGCCCTGGTCTGGGAGGATCCCACATGCCGCGGAACAACTATGTCCGTGAGCCACAACTACTGAGCCTGCGCGTCTGGAGCCTGTGCTCCGCAACAAGAGAGGCCACCATAGTGAGAGGCCCACGCGCCGCGATGAAGAGTGGCCCCCGCTTGCCACAACTAGAGAAAGCCCTCACACAGAAACGAAGACCCAACACAGCCCAAAATAAATTAATTAATTAATAAACTCCTACCCCCAACATCTTCTAAAAAAAAAAAAAAATACCTCTTGCCCAGGGCCCAGACCAAGCCCCTCCTCCTCCAAGGGTGGTCGCAGATAGCACTGGTCCAGGACGACTCTCCCATCAGTGAACAGCTCTTGTCCTCATTCCCCGGATGTTCATCTGACACGAAATGAACTCACGCCTTAGCTCTCTGTCCCAAGTGTATATATTTTGTCCTCCTAGTGAGTCAGAAGATGGCTTGAGGGTAGGGGGTCATGTCTTACATTCCTTTGTACATCCCACAATGCCATTTTGTAGCTCCCACAGGGTCATTTTTCTCAGGTCTCACATTTATGAAAAGCTTCAATTTCGACTAGAACATTATCTCCAAAAGAGGTTAAACAAATAGTTGTACCCTGTGTGTTTGACACGTTAATTTGTCAGTAAACACGTTAATTTACTAGTAAAATGATTGAAATGTACAATTTCCATTATCTTATTTAGATGTCCTCTGAGACATCCTTGGTGCCAAGCACAGTGCCAAGGATGGCATTTACAACATCATTCCATTCTCAGAGCTTGAAGGAGCCTCAGTGGTCATCTCAGGCAATTCTTTCACTTTCCAGTTAAGGAAACTGAGGTCCGTACAGGCGAGGGAATTTCCGGGTGGCACAGCTGATTGGTGGCAGAGTCAGGCCTCGAACTCAGGTCTTCTAGAGATCTAATAAATACTCATTCAATTGAGTAAAACCATACCAATAGAATTACCTACAGAGGGCTGTGCAAGTTCACCCTCTAAGGTGCTCCATAAATGCTTCGATAAGAGTTTTACAGCAGGTTCAAAGTTGTTAACTCATTTTTCAGCTTCTCCGAGGCCCCATCTGATATAGAGCGCCAGGCTGATGGAAAAAGGGGTTTTTCTCCACCAGTCAGTCAGGTGGCTTATTTCAGCCCCCAGAGTAGCCGTTAATCAGGTTTCAATAGACTTCAGCGTTTCACTCAGAACTGTTGGCAATCCTAAAACTCTACCAATCCTGTCATGTCTGCAAAATGAGCTCCGGCTATGGCCCCATCCGTTTTCAGTTTCATTGAGGGATCCCTTCAGAACAGTTCCTGCTGCAGCATTAATACGAACTTCAGCAGGGTTCCCTTCTTTACCCTGAGCTGCTCTCTCAGGGTACAAGATGATGTGCTCCCACTCCCAGAGATTTAATAGCATCAGGGCAAGTTTGTAATGTGCTCTTTGTCCCAGTGTCAGGCCAGTTCTTCCCATGCACAGAGTGAGGGCTATTTGGAGTTAGCAATACTCTTCTTTGGGGCTGTCAGACTGTATCCAATTTTCTTTATTCCTTACAACTTTGCTGAGAATTCTCCTGCCCAGCTTTTTGATTTTCATCAGACTTGTTGAATCCCTCCTATGACACTTCTGAATCCTCTATTTTTACCTCTTTCCCCAAGCAGATCTAACACAAATACTATCTAACACACTGAGCAACTACTTCGTGCCCCACTTGGATCTAAGCAGATTACCCCATTCAAACTTGCGACCACCTCATGCTAGGTATTATGATCTGTCCTTCTCAGCTGAGGAAACTAAGACTTCAGAGAGCTTAAGTAACTGGTACAAAGTCACACTATTACAAAATATTGGTGTTGGGATTATTGAACACAGGCAGTTCAATTTTAGGGTCAGGACCCTTTACGACTGTATTATATTAAGGTTATGAAATTGATTCCTTTGGAATCTGCTTATATCACATTCACCCATATGCACATGACCACAATCCTACTTTGATAGCAGGTTATCTGTTAGGCATTATAGTCACAGTGCTTAGGAAATATGGCTGTCCGTGAAAGACCTAAAAATTTACTCTCCCCCAAATATTAAAAGAACATTGCAAAAGGGCAACATGAGGGATCCTTGTGATGTTGGAACTATTCATTATCTTTACTGTGTCAGAAGGTACACAAGTGATAAAATTGCTTAGGACTTAATACACACACACAAATGAGTACATGTATAATGGGAAATCTGAATAAAACAGTGGTATCAATATCAATATCAATATCAATATCCTGGTTGTGATATCATACTATAGTTTTGCAAAATGTTACCGTTGGAGGAATCTGGGCAAATTGTGCCAGCGATTCCTTTGTAGTCTTTCTTAAAACTGCATGTGAATCTACAATTTTAAAAAGCAAGGAGAAAAGGATCATTGCAAAATAAAAATTAGTACATGTTTAATTAAATGTTTACAAAATGTAACATTATGTCAACTGGTTCAGTCATGTCAACGATTGTCACATTTTACATATAAGTTTAACTCACAAAGAAAATTAAATAATTCTTAGCAAACTTACTAATATAAAAGACCTTTCAAATTTTATATGGCAAATAAAAATTGTGTGTGATTATGGATGTATTGTACTGTAATGTGTTTGGTATGATGTGGGTGGAGCCTTCAAAAGTAAGAATATCTAAGGCCTATAAAGGTCTTGAAATGATCCTTTTTGCCAGCCAGACCTCTTATCCTGCCTTCAATGAAGTATGTGCCCTTGAAATGGACTCAAAACTTACCATCTCTAAAAAGGTAACCCTCCTACGCTGTTGGTAGGAATGTAAGCTGGTGCAGCCACTATGGAAAACTGTATGCAGGTTCCTCAAAAAACTAAAAATAGGGGCTTCCCTGGTGGTGCAGTGGTTGAGAGTCCGCCTGCCGATGCAGGGGACACGGGTTCGTGCCCCGGTCCGGGAAGATCACACATGCTGCAGAGTGGCTGGGCCCGTGAGCCATGGCCGCTGAGCCTGCGCATCCGGAGCCTGTGCTCCGCGGCGAGAGGGGCCACAACAGTGAGAGGCCCACGTACTGCAAAAAAAAGAAAAGAAAACTAAAAATAGAGTTGCCATATGATCCAGCAATCCCACTCCTGGGCAAATATCCAGACAAAACTATAATTCAAAAATATATATGCACCCACTATGTTCATAGCACACAATAGCCAAAACATTGAAACAACCTAAATGTCCATCAACAGATGAATGGATAAAGAAGATGTGGTACATATATACAATGAAATATTACTCAGCCACAAAAAAGAATGAAATAATGCCATTTGTGGCAAAATGGATGGAAATAGAGATGATCATACTAAGTGAAGTAAGTCAGAAAGAGACAAATACCGTATAATATCACTTATGTGTGGAATCTAAAATACAACACAAATGAACTTATTTACAAAACAGAAACAGACTAACAGACATAGAGCACAGACTTGTGGTTGCCAAAGGGGAGGGGGGAGGGGGAGGGATGGAGTGGGAGGTTGGGGTGAGCAGATATAAGCTATTATTTACAGGATGGATGAACTACAAGGTCCTACTCTACAGCACAGAGAACTATATTCAATATCCTGTGATAAACCATGATGGAAAAGAGTATGAAAAAAAGAATGTATATATGTGTATACCTGAATCCTTCCTTGGCTTCATTTGACCTTTTGAAGATGAAGCTTCGGGACTTGGGTTCTTCTTCACCTACGGCACCAACCAGCCATTGCAACTGACACAACGCTTCCTCTCCACAACCACTTTTGCAATATAATAGAAACAGGAGTTTTAAAGATTTCATTTTAAAATTCAGCCAGTAAATTTAAGTGTTTCTCAGGAAAATCAGCACTGGAGTGCTGTCACCCCCTCCTCCTCCAGAGGTCTGTCAATATTTTATCTTCATTAAAGGGGCTGAAGATTTTCATATTTCCCAAGCTGAGCCAACCCGGTGGGCACTGTCTCCCAATTCTCTTGACTGTGAATCACTCTTGGTTCTTTTTTCTGTGAACTAAGGCCTGGGGAAGCAAGAGCTGGAGCTAGATTTCACAGCCTTCCCTGCCTGGGTTAAGGATCACCTGTGATACTAATAGTTGTTGTCTTTGGTAACTTCGACTTGAACAGTAACACAAGGTATAAATCACCCCCAAGGCTCTTAATTACTCCCATTAACAGTTGCTTTGTTATCCCGGATGTGGAGCAGTTTCACTGCTCTGTGAGTACACACTGTGAGTACAGAGCTACAAGCCTGGATTCCGGCCAGGAGTTTAAATAAGTTATGTTAGATGGATGGCTCAGTTGTTCCCCTGGACTCTCTCTAGGTTCGGGGATGTGGGCCTAAGCGAATGAATGTTATCGGAGTACGGGGACTGTGCATCTTCTAGGAGTTCCTTGGGGTGTTATGCTGCCTCTTGCCATGGTTATTTTCTTTTTCTAATTTTTCTTAGTTCTTACTTCTAGCATCAGTGTTTTCTTCCTCCCTCCCTCTCCTTATCCTACCTGATACCACTACAAATCTTTATTTCTTTTCTTCCACGGATTCTGTAACTGGCAAAAAATAGAGGTATAAAATTTAGGAGGAAATTCAAAAAAGAAAGAAAGTCACTCGGCCAGGCCGTTTGAGCTGGAGGTCTGGAGGTTTTCAGCTCTCCTCTTCAAAACACTGCCGATATACTCAAATCTCAACCTCTCAGCTAGGAATTCAGGAAATCGTGTGATGTGGCCCGAGCCTCCCAGTGTGAACTCAGTTGCCAATGTGAACTGGGATCCTTCAGAATGTAGGCTTTGGAGACTAGTAGATGGAGGTGTGACCCAGCATGGTCACTTCTTCACCTTGGGACTTTGGACAGATCATTAACACTTGCTGTGTGAACTTCGACTGATCATTTTCACCTGCTGAGCCTCAGGTGCCCCACACGTACCTACCTCATAGACCAGGAGGATTAAATGAGATGATATATGACAGTACTTAACACAGTTGGCACAAAGTAACTTCTTCATAATGAGAGCTGCCACCCTGACTGTGGTGAGAATCTGAAAAGCGTACACTTTGCTTTCAATTTCAAATTATTTTAGAAGATTTTAGGTCAAATGCCCCAACTGCCTTCACCAGCATCCATTGTGCCATTGCTCCCACCTTCTCTGTTTTCTCCATCCACATGCTCAGAACTTGAGTTGAGCCTTTAAGTTGGGTTTTCCTTCATTCTGCCTTGTCTCCCGCACTGGGTTTTAGACTTTTTGAGGACAAAGATTATATCCTTCATGTTTGTGGAGTGAATAAATAATAAGGAAATCAATGATTATAAGAAATATGTTAAGTAAGTGAGCACAGACCATTTAGAAATAATGAACCTATTCCAGACATCATGGTGTACCAATAGTTTTGAAAATGCCACTTACTGAGAAGTACCTCAGAGGCCCTAAATATTCATTTGGTAACAAAAAGTATGCGTCTTTTAAAATTTCCCCTTTGGGAGGAGTCAAAACTTCCATGTAATTCCATTTTCATTGCAACTGGATCACAGGCCCTCTTCTCCATCAGGAGTCAGCTTCACCTTTCTCTGAGATCAAGGAATCTCCAACCAAGATATGAAACAAAAAATCCAGGTTCTATTAGTGGGTCAAAGAACAGAAAGGTAACAAATCTCGATCAATCTCTGTTTCTGTCTCTGTCTCCCTCCACACGTATATACACGCATATACAAATCAAGTCATCAAAATCTCAACAGTGTTTATCTCTGGGCAGTAAGGATTTGAATGAGGTTAATTTTCTCTTTTTTTTCTTTCTGTAATTTCCAAGGACTCTACAAGGACTGAGAATTATTACCACCGTAATTAGATAAAAGTTAACAAAGAAGAGTCCTCTGGGAGGAAAGTAAGCCTCCTCAGATAAAAACATGCACTAAAGTCATAAGCCCAGATAGTCTAGGACAGTTCTAATTTTGAATTCTGGATTCACTGACCCCAGAGTACACTCTTTTCGTTTGTGTTGTGACAGTCTAGGTGAGATGCTCCTTGGTAAATCTGATTCACTTAGAAAAACAAGCCCTAGATGGGAATCATGGGGTCGTGCCACAGACCCAGCTTGCATAAGTCATTCACATGTCAGCAGCTGTATGTCTCTTGCAGCTCCGAGTGCACTGGGGAACACTGAATAATGCTCCTCCAAGGTCAGGTATCAATGTACACAGCTGAAACAAACAGGACTCATGAGCCTACCTTCATTATCATCACTATTATCACCACCAACATTTATGGAACTCCTGCTACTTGCCAGGAATAACATGAAATGCCTACATTATCTCTCTCAACCTCACAACAACCCTGAGGTAGAAGTTATTACTGCTTTCTACTTAGAAGGAAGCAGAAACTTAGAAAGGTTATCACCAGAGAGAACATTCATTTCATCATATTCTATTTTAAAGCAGTTCATGTAAGAAAGACATAGACAGTTGGGTTAAGAATCTAGCCTGTGGAAACAAACTAAAAATATACAGCAATAGAATAACAGGATAAAAAGGGGGGCTGGGGAGGCGGCCAAGCTACAGTAAGTCAAAAGATCTATGTGCTTCTGCAGCCCAGAGTGAGAACCCACTAAGATTGACAGAGGATAGAGACCACAGGAAAGAATATTTACACTTAAAGGTCAATATTTCCAAAATGCATCACCTGATTGGAACATGGGACTGCCTCTGTACACACTGAGCAGAGACTGGCCCCAAGCTAGGTGGCAAAGACCTTGAGTTAACATCCTAACCTAATTATTCAATAATTATTTTCTTAATAATGCAATTGCTGTTTTTTTTAAAGGGACAGCATATCTGAGAGCTCTTGTGTCCCTTTAATAGGCTTTATTTTTGTTGTTGAATAGTTTTATTTCATTGTTAAAGTGAAACTGTAATTCAGTTTAAATGCTGTATTACAGGCAAGCTGCTTACAATGTATGGTCTCAGGAATATTTGGAAACTTGTCTTTAGGTGTTATTGGCCCAAAATAATAGCCTGGAGTTTTGTCCTCTGGCTTTAAAATACAAATAAAACTTCCTGTGACTTGACAACTTATAAAAGTTAATTCTGCCACGAAACACGTGGGGGAAAAAAGGCTCTGAAATCTTTTCCTATCTCTGGAATAGGAAAACCAGAGAAGACTGTAAGAATCCAGAAAGTATAAGACTATTATCAGGATAAGGTCATGATTTCTAATTTAAAAGAAAAGTGACAAACCACAGACTGGGAGAAAATCCTTACAAAAGACACTCTGTTAATAACAGATTTTAAAACTGTGATCCAAAATATACAAAAAACTCTTAAAACTCCATAGTAAGGAAACAATCTGATTAAAAAATTACCCAAAGACCTTAACAGACCTCTCCCCAAGGAAGATATATAGATAGTAAATAAGTATATGAAAAGATGCTCCATATCATATGTCTTCAGGGAAATGCAACTTAAAATAAAAATGAGTTACCACCACACACCCTTTGGAATGGCCCAAACCCAGAATGCTGGCGACACCAAACGGTGGCGAAAATGTGGAGCAACAGGAACTCTCATTCTTTGCTGGTGGGAGAGTGAAACGGTCCAGCAACTTTGGCAGACAGTTTGTCAGTTTCTTACAAAACTAAACATACTCTTACCGTGCAATCTAGCAATTATACTCCTTGGCATTTACCTAAAGAAGTTGAAAATATACATCCACACAAAAACCTATACTGTTTATAGCGGCTTTATTCATAATTGTCAGAACCTGGAAGCAACCAAGATGTCCTTCAGTCGGTAAATGATAAATAAACTGTGGTACATCCAGACAATGGAATATTATTCAGCACTAAAAAGAAATGAGTTATCAAGCCACGAAAAGAGATAGACAAACTAAAATGCATATTAGTAAGTGAAAGAAGCCAATCTGAAAAAGCTACATAGCGTATACTTCCAACTACATGATATTCTGGAAAAGGCAAAACTATGGAGACAATAAAAAGATACTAGTGGTTGCCGGGGTTGGGGGAAGGGAGAGGTGAGTCGATAGAGCACAGAGGATTTTTAGGCAGTGAAACTGTTCTGTGTGATACTATAATGGTAGATACATGTCGTTATACATTTGTTAAAAGCCATAGAATGTACAACACCAAGAGGGAACCCTGATGTAAATTATGGACTTTGGGTGATAAAGAAGTGTCAGTGTAGCTTCATCAGTTGTGGTGGAGGAGACTGTGCATTTTGGGGGACAGTGGGTACATGGGAACCTTTTGGACTTTCCACTCAATTTTGCTGTGAACCTAAAACTGTTCTAAAAAAATTTTTCAAAAGAAAGTGGATATGTATGTGCGTGCACACGTGTGTACATGTCTAATCATTATCATCATCTTTTTCTTTTACGAGACTATTACTCTAATGTAGAGACAAAACTGTGAAACTGGATCAAGTTTTTCCTTAGGGTTTCCCAGGCTCTACTTGGAGTCGGCTTTCCCCATACTGGAATGTTGGGGCTTCTCCACCACATGCTAAGCACTGTGTTGAAATCATGGCGTAGTGGTGAACCAGTCCTTGCCCTCTTGAAGTTTAGTGTTCAAAGAAGAGGGGGTGGAGGCAGTAAACAAGTAACTGCAGTAACTACACAGATGATGATTGAATTGTGGTGAATGACCTGAAAGCAAAAAAACATGGGGATCAAACCTAGTCAGCGGAGTCAGGGAAGGCTTCCCTGAAGAAGAAATTTAATCTGCAACCGTAAAGTTGCTTAGGAGTTAGGCGGGGCAAGGTGTATTCTCTGGTTGTTGGGAGGGAGGAGGGTGATGGAGGGAAGCTGGGCTAGGAAACACCAAGTGGGGAGGTGCTGAAGGAAGAGGGCCTTGGGGCATGTGGGGAAACTGGAAGGCCCAGATGATTGCAGCACTAAAGCATGAGAAGGAGTGAGGAGAGATGCAGCTGGAGAGATGGGCGGGGGACAGAGTGTGTTTAAACTACCCTAACAGCAAGGGCCAGTCACCAGAAGATTTTGGTGAATGATGGTGTCACAGAACAATGATGGTGTCACAGAAGAATGATGGTGTCACAGAAGAATGATGGTGTCTTATCTTTCATTTTATTTCCAGAACCTAGTTCAGTGCTTAAAACATCATGGGTGGTTCAATAAACATTTGAGAAAGGAAAGATGGGGAGAAAAGTGAGGAAGAGATGAGCACACTTATTCACTCAATTATGTATTATGTAATAACTGGAATTCCAGTGGCCTGAAATTGGCGATGCACCCACTCAAATAATTCATTTTCTGAGCAAAATCATGACTTCCATTGACATCACCATCATATGTTATTATTCAAAGAATCATTTTCTCCTGAAAGAATAACACAGTATATTTTATTATAAATTTTTATTGTAATTTCAAATCAGAACATTCTTTTCTCAAGTTTCTGTGTCTGAGATTTGGGGGTCACTTTATTTCCTTGTTTGCCATATCTGAAAATTTATGTGTATCTCCTGGTGAGAGATATAAAACTCAACAGCAACTTTACTACTAGTGATGAGAGGTATTCGTTTTTATCTGTAGCCATTACTCTTTAATGACCTACATAACTTTAGCACTTTCTCTAGTCTAGACGAAGGAATATTGATTTTCCTCTTTTTTTTCTCCTGCTAGTGAAATCTTCTTGCTAAAGGAGTGACTCAGCTAACCTGGCTATTTGGGCATTTTTCTCCCCCTGGTTCAGCTAGGATTCTATATGAACATATAGAAATTCTAAGAATGAAGAGTTCTCCTTGTTGGCAATGCTATTCCAAAGGTAATTTACTTCTGTTGAGAGTGTAAGAGAAGTCCCTTCTGCTGTTTTGTGTAATGTCCTCTTTGGACAGATAGAAAATATAATCAAGTCTCATTTAACTGAGGAGAAAATACCTCCTCAAGTTAAGAGACCTGGGGGTGGAGGTGGGGTAAGAAGAGGTGGCTGTATTTACAAATTGAATAAAGGCAACACAATTAGAATGTAGTTGTTTTTAGGATCCTGGGCAAATATGAAAAGGGAAAAAAGGAAGCAGGACAGCAAGCGGACTGGGCCTTGGACGGCTCTCACCGTCAAGAGCACAGGCTCCCGGTGGCATGGAGCTGGGCACCCCACCAAACCATGGGCAACACATCCTCATGTATTCCGAGAACCCAGGCATGTGTGCCCTATGGTAGATGATCAGTAAATGTGTGTTGAATGAAATGGATGGAAAAAAGGATGAGTGGATAAATGGCTAAATAAACAAAACCAAACCAATACCTTTTGGCCGTTACATATTAGAAAGGGGACAAATAATCACCATCTCAAAATGGCTCGATCATTGTGCCAGGGTGTAGTCAGCAGGACAGGGCAGGATGTACCAGAACCTGTGTGTACGGGGGGCCGAGAAGGGAATATGAAAGGAGGTGGGAGTGTCGCGATGATACTTTAGGTCAGGAATCACAAACTACTGCCAGCGAGGTAGGTGCCTCTTTTCGTAAATGAAGTTGTGTTCGAACACAGGGACACCCAACCCTCTATGTGTTGCTGATGGCTGCTTTCGGCTATGATGGCAGAGTTGAGTAGTTGCAACAGAGACCGTATGACCACAAGCCTGAAATATTTACTATCTAGACCTTTACCCAAAAAGTCTGCCTACAGCTGCCCTAGGTCAAAGGCAGAAAGGGATCAAATCCAAGGAGATCTCAGCAGACAGGGTCTGGAGTCTGGGAGTCTCAAGAGAGGCAGAAGCATGCCGCCGAGTCTCAGACACAGAAAACGTTAAAATTGGAAAGAACTCAGAGTTCACTGGACCAACCTTCTCAGCTTTAGAAGAAAAGACTTTGGCTCAGAGAGGGAAACAACTTGCTCAAGGTCCCACAGTCAGTTAGTGGAAGAGCCAGGACTAGCAGAGAGCAGGTGGGCCACCAGGTGTGGACAGTAACCAGATGCTGCTCAGAGACCTAGGGTCAGTCTGTGTCCTGACAGACTCACTGTGGCAGAGACAATCCCTGGGGTCACCTCACATCTTGGGGCTCAGAGACACTATTTTTTTTTTTCTTTAAGAAAAAGGCAACATCTGGGTAAGAAGGGAAGGGGTGACTTCTTTCTCTTATTCCCTTTTTGCCCTCTGGATTTATGGTCGATATTCTCAACAGCTATGTGAGGGTCAATGCCACTCAACTCAAAATCAACTTTGCAAGAAACCTGGGGAAGCTTAGAAGTACCTGGCAGTTGGGTGTCATTTTTTTTTAACCTATCCAAGAAGCCTACTGGAGGAGCAGTTTGACAGGCTCCCATGGACCATTCTGTCAATTGGTAATGCTTACTCCCAAGGCAATTCCAAGACGGAACATCCTGGGCAAATAATTAAATAAAGACAAATTCCTGCCAGGCTTGGAGCCACCGCAATGCAACACACATTGAAGAAAAACAACAAGTTTCTCAAACTCCAGAGAAGCTCGAAGCTCTGGAAAGTGAAAGAAATCTCAGAAGCGTAGAGGAAGGCTTCACTCACCATGGTTCAGAAAAATATTCCTCTGCGGTGTGAGCCCACCAAACATCGCTGGCTAAACAGCCTCTTTGCCAACAACTCTCAGGGCACAGAAGGGTTCGTTGAAGAACTGGATCGTTTCCTGCGGCCATGGAGGGTCAGCCTCCATCCTCAGGAAATGGTGGCCATGGAAGGGGCAGAGGAGCCATACAGCCAGTCCCTCTTTGTGAGGGTGAAGGAACTAAGGCCTAGAGAGGCGCATCCATTGCTGGCGGTCATAAAGCAGGGGCAGTTTCAGAACTGCGCCCTCTTCCCAACACACTACACATAAGAAGGCCTGGCATGGTGGCTAGCATGTAGTAAGCACCCGCTACAGGTCTGCAGAATGAATGAGTAAATGACTGAGTAAATTCAACAAATGTACTCTCTGAACGCCTTAATATCTCTGGACAGTTTTAGACTCTCGGGATACGGTGTTGACCAAGACTGACAAAGACCCTGCCCTCATAGAGCTCACATGTATGTGTGTATGTGTGTGTGTGTGTGTGTGTGTGCATGTAACTATGTGATAGTAATAGGGCAGTGGGGGGGATATATGTTGGGATGTAGAGGAATAATCATAATAACATCACAACATTCTGCACCCTTCCAATGGCATATTTTTTATGGCTCCCGGTGACAGTCCTCAGCTCAGGGTGGCAATGCTGGTTCCCTTCCAAAAGTATCTCTGGGGTCCTGGAGCCTCTGGCTTTCCTTTTCTTTTCTTTTCTTTTTGCAGTCCAAAAGTTTATATTCCTAACCTACACAGCCTCAGTCATGGAATTATGCCCATTATTTTTCTTTGAATTTTTAATTTTTTAAACAACTTCATTCGAGTATAATTACTTTACAATGATTTGTTAGTTTCTGTTTTATAACAAAGTGAATCAGCTATACGTATACATATAACCCCATATCTCCTCGCTCTTGCATCTCCCTCCCTCCCACCCTCCCTATCCCACCCCTCTAGGTGGTCACAAAGCACCAAGTTGATCTCCCTCTGCTATGTGGCTCCTTCCCACTACCTAGCTATTTTACATTTGGTAGTGTATATATGTCCATGCCACTCTCTCACTTCATTTCAGCTTACCCTTCTCCCTTCCCATGTTCTCAAGTTCATTCTCTACATCTGCATGTCTATTCTTGTCCTGCCCCTAGGTTCTTCATAACCATTTTTTTGGGTTTTTTTTAGATTCCATATATATGTGTTAGCATATGGTATTTGTTTTTCTCTTTCTGACTTACTTCACTCTGTATGACAGACTCTAGGTCCACCCACCTCACTACAAATAACTCAATTTCGTTTCCTTTTATGGCTGAGTAATATTCCATTGTATATATGTGCCACATCTTCTTTATCCATTCATCTTTCAATGGACACTTAGGTTGCTTCCATATACTGGCTATTGTAAATCGAGCTGCAATGAACATTGTAGTACATGAGTATTTGTGAATTATGGTTTTCTCAGGGTATATGCCCAGTAGTGGGATTGCTGGGTCGTATGGTAGTTCTATTCTTCATTTTTTAAGGAACCTCCATACTGTTCTCCATAGTGACTGTATCAATTTACATTCCCACCAACAGTGCAAGAGAGTTCCCTTTTCTCCACACCCTCTCCAGCATTTATTGTTTGTAGATTTTTTTCATGATGGCCATTCTGACTAGTGTGAGGTATTACCTCATTGTAGTTTCAAGTTGTACTTCTCTAATGATTAGTGATGTTGAGCATCCTTTCATGTGTTTGTTGGCAATCTGTATATCATCTCTGGAGAAATGTCTGTTTAGGTCTTCTGCTCATTTTGGATTGGTTTGTTTGTTTTATTGATATTGTGCTGCATGAGCTGCTTGTATATTTTAGAGATTAATCCTTTGTCAGTTGGTCCGTTTGCAAAGATTTTCTCCCATTCTAAGGGCTGTCTTTTCGTCTTATTTATGGTTTCCTTTGCTGTGCAAAAGCTTTTAAGTTTCATTAGGCCCCATTTGTTTATTTTTGTTTTTATTTCCATTTCTCTAGGAGGTGGGTCAAAAAGGATCTTGCTGTGATTTATGTCATAGACTGTTCTGCCTATGTTGTCCTCTAAGAGGTTTATAGTGTCTGGCCTGAAATTTAGGTCTTTAATCCATTTTGAGTTTATTTCTG
Source organism: Tursiops truncatus (assembly GCF_011762595.2). Taxonomy (NCBI): domain Eukaryota; kingdom Metazoa; phylum Chordata; class Mammalia; order Artiodactyla; family Delphinidae; genus Tursiops; species Tursiops truncatus. The sequence goes on along the minus strand of NC_047034.1, from coordinate 130,202,088 downwards.
TATGGTATTAGGGAGTATTCTAATTTCATTCTTTTACATGAAGCTATCCAGTTCTCCCAGCACCACTTATTGAAGAGGCTGTCTTTCTCCATTGTATATTCTTGCCTCCTTTATCAAAGGTAAGGTGACCATAGGTGCGTGGGTTTATCTCTGGGCTTTCTATCCTGATCCATTGATCTATATTTCTATGTTTTTGTGCCAGTACCATACTGTCTTGATTACTGTAGCTTTGTAGTATAGTCTGAAGTCAGGGGGCTTGATTCTTCCACCTCTGTTTTTCTTTCTCAAGATTGCTTTGGCTATTTGGGATCTTTTGTGTTTCCATACAAATTGTGCAATTTTTTGTTCTAGTTCTGTGAAAAATGCCATTGGTAGTTTGATAGGGATTGCATTGAATCTGTAGATTGCTTTGGGTAGTAGAGTCATTTTCGCAATGTTGATTCTTCCAGTCAAAGAACATGTATATCTCTCCATCTGTTTGTATCATCTTTAATTTCTTTCATCAGTGTCTTATACCTTTCTGCATACAGGTCTTTTGTCTCCTTAGGTAAGATTATCCCTCAGTATTTTATTCTTTTTGTTGCAATGGTTAATGGGAATTTCCTTAATTTCTCTTTCAGATTTTTTGTTGTTACTGTATAGTAATGCAAGAGATTTCTGTGCGTTAATTTTGTATCCTGATACTTTACCAAATTCACTGATCAGCTCTAGTAATGTTCTGGTAACATCTTTAGGATTCTGTATGTATAGTATCATGTCATCCGCAAACAGTGGCAGTTTTACTTCCTCTTTTCCAATTTGGATTCCTTTTCTTTCTTTTTCTTCTCTGATTGATGTGGATAAAACTTCCAAAACTATGTTGAATAATAGTGGTGAGAGTGGGCAACCTTGTCTTGTTCCTAATCATAGAGGAAATGATTTCAGTTTTTCACCATTGAGAACAATGTTGGCTGTGGATTTGTCATATATGGCCTTTATTATGTTGAGGTAGGTTCCCTCTATACCACTTTCTAGAGAGTTTTTATCATAAATTTGGTGTTGAAATTTTTCAAAGGTTTTTCTGCATCTGTTGAGATGATCATATGGTTTTTGTTTTCCTTCAGTTTGTTAATATGGTATATCACATTGATTGATTTGTGTATATTGAAGAATGCTTGCAGTTCTGGGATAAACCCCACTTGATCATGGTGTATGATCCTTTTAATGTACTGTTGGATTCTGTTTGCTAGTATTTTGTTGAGGATTTTTGCATCTATGTTCATCAGTGATATTGGCCTGTAGTTTTCTTTTTTTGTAACATCTTTGTCTGGTTTTGGTACCAGGGTGATGGTGGCCTCGTAGAATGAGTTTGAGAGTGTCCCTCCTTCCGCTATATTTTGGAACAGTTTGAGAAGGATAGGTGTTAGCTCTTCTCTAAATGTTTGATAGAATTTGCCTGTGAAGTCATCTGGTCCTGGGCTTTTGTTTGTTGGAAGATTTATTTTTAATGATATTTTTTAATTAATAAATTAATTTAATTTTTATATTTGGCCGTGTTGGGTTTTTGTTGCTGCACATGGGCTTTCTCTAGTTGCAGTGAGAGGGGGCTCTCTTGGTTGTGGTACGTGAGCTTCTCATTGCGGTGGTTTCTACTGTTATGGAGCACAGGCTCTAGGGCCCACAGGCTTCTGTAGTTGTGGCACGCGGACTTCAGTAGTTGTGGCTCGTGAGCTCTAGAGCACAGGCTCAGTAGTTGTGGAGCAAGGGCTTAGTTGCTCCGTGGCATGTGGGATCCTCCTGGACCAGGGCTTGAACCTGTGTCCCTTGCATTGCCAGGCAGATTTTTAACCACTGCACCACCAGGGAAGCCCTGTTGGAAGATTTTAAATCACAGTTTCAAGTTCAGTGCTTGTGATTAGTCTGTTTATATTATCTGTTTCTTCCTGGTTCAGTCTCAGAAGGTTGTGCTTTTCTAAGAATTTGGCCAAATCTTCCAGGTTGTCCATATTATTGGCAAGTAGTTGCTTGTAGTAATCTCCAATGATCCTTTGTATTTCTGCAGTGTCAATTGTTAATTCTCCCTTTTCATTTCTAATTCTATTGATTTGAGTCTTCTCCCTTTTTTTCTTGATGAATCTGGCTAATGGTTTATCAGTTTTGTTTATCTTCTCAAAGAACGAGCTTTTAGTTTTATTGATCTTTGCTATTGTTTCCTTCATTTCTTTTTCATTTATTTCTGATCTGATCTTTATGATTTCTTTCCTTCTGCTAACTTTGGGGTTTTTTGTTCTTCTTTCTCTAATTGCTTTAGGTGTAAGGTTAGGTTCTTTATTTGAATTGTTTCTTGAGGTAGGATTGTATTGTTATAAACTTCCCTCTTAGAACTGCTTTTGCTGTATCCCATAGGTTTGGGGTCATAGTGTTTTCATTGTCATTTGTTTCTATGTATTTTTCGATTTCCTCTTTCATTTCTTCAGTGATCTCTTGGTTATTTAGTAGCGTACTGTTTAGCCTCCATGTGTTTCTATTTTTTACAGTTTTTTTTCCTGTAATTGATATCTTGCCTCATAGCGTTGTGGTCAGAAAAGATGCTTGATATGATTTCAACTTTCCTAAATTTACCAAGGCTTGATTTGTGATCCAAGATATCATTTATCCTGGAGAATGTTCCATGAGCACTTGAGAAGAAAGTGTATTCTGTTGTTTTTGGATGGAATGTCCTATAAATATTAATTAATTCCATCTTGTCTAATGTGCCATTTAAAGTTTGTCTTTTCTTATTTATTTTCATTTTGGATCACCTGTCCACTGGTGAAAGTGGGGTGTTAGAGTCCCCTAGAATGATTGTGCTACTGTCGATTTCCCCTTCTATGGCTGTTAATATTTGCCTTATCTATTCAGGTGCTCCTATGTTGGGTGCAAAAATATTTACAATTGTTATATCTTCTTGGATTGACCCTTGATCACTGTGTAGTGTCCTTCTTTGTCTCTTGTAATAGTCCTTACTTTAAAGTCTATTTTGTCTGATTGCTACTCCAGCTTTCATTTGATTTCCATTTGCATGGAATATCTTTTTCCATCCCCTCACTTTCAGTCTGTATGTGTCCCTAGGTCTGAAGTGGGTCTCTTGTAGACAACATATATACAGGTCTTTTGTTTGTATCCATTCAGTAAGTCTATGTCTTTTGGTTGGAGCATTTAATCCATTTACATTTAAGGTAATTATCTATATGTATGTTCCTATTACCATTTTATTAATTGGTTTGGGTTTGTTATTGTAGGTCTTTTCCTTCTCTTGCGTTTCCTGCCTAGAGAAGTTCCTTTAGCATTTGTTGTAAAGCTGGTTTTGTGGTGCTTAATTCTCTTAGCTTTTGCTTTTGTATAAAGCTTTTAATTTCTCCATCAAATCTGAATGAGATCCTTGCTTGGTAGAGTAATCTTGGTTGTAGGTTTTTCCCTTTCATCAATTTAAATATGTCCTGCCACTCCCTTCTGGCTTGCAGAGTTTCTGCTGAAAGTTCAGCTGTTAACCTTATGGGGATTCCCTTGTATGTTATTTGTTGCTTTTCCCTTGCTGCATTTTTTTTTGTGTGTGGTATGCGGACCTCTCACTGTTGTGGCCTCTCCTGTTGCAGAGCACAGGCTCCGGACGCGCGGGCTCAGCGGCCATGGCTCACTGGCCCAGCCACTCCGTGGCATGTGGGATCCTCCCAGATTGGGGCACGAACCCACGTCCCCTGCATCGGCAGGCAGACCCTCAAACACTGCGCCACCAGGGAAGCCCCCACTGCTGCTTTTAATATTTTTTCTTTGTATTTAATTTTTGATACCTTGAGTAATAGGTATCTTGCCATGTGTCTACTTGGATTTATCCTGTATGGGACTCTCTTCACTTCCTGAACTTGATTGACTATTTCCTTTCCCTTGTTAGGGAAGTTTTCAACTATAATCTCTTCAAATATTTTCTCAGACCCTTTCTTTTTCTCTTCTTCCTCTGGGACCCATATAATTTGAATGTTGGTGCATTTGATGTTGTCCCAGAGGTCTCTGAGACGGTCCTCAATTCTCTTCATTTTTTTTCTTTATACTGCTCTGCAGTAGTTATTTTCACTATTTTCTCTTCCAGGTCACTTATCCGTTCTTCTGCCTCAGTTATTCTGCTATTGATTCCTTCTAGAGAATTTATAATTTCCTTTATTGTGTTATTCATCATTGTTTGTTTGCTCTTTAGCTGTTCTAGGTCCTTGTTAAACATTTCTTGTATTTTCTCCATTCTATTTCCAAGATTTTGGATCACATTTATTATCATTACTCTGAATTCTTTTTCAGGTAGACTGCCTATTTCCTCTTCATTTGTTTGGTCTGGTGGGTTTTTACCTTGCTCCTTCATCTGCTGTGTGTTTCTGTCTTCTCATTTTGCTTAATTTATTGTGTTTGGGGTCTCCTTTTCACAGGCTGCATGTTCGTAGTTCCCGTTGTTTTCGTGTCTGCCCCCAGTGGCTGAGTTTGGTTCAGTGGGTTGTGTAGACTTCCTGGTGGAGGGGACTGGTGCCTGTGTTCTGGTGGATGAGGCTGGACCTTGTCTTTCTGGTGGGCAGGACTGCATCCGGTGATGTGTTTTGGTGTGTCTGTGACCTTATGATTTTAGGCAGCCTCTCTGCTAATGGGTGGGGTTGTGTTCCTGTCTACTAGTTGTCTGGCGTAGGGTGTCCAGCATTGGAGCTTGCTTGCCGTTGGGTGGAGCTGGGTCTTGCTACTGAGATGGAGATGTCTGGAATAGGTCTCGCTGATTGATATTACATGGGGCCAGGAGGTCTATGGTGGTCCAATGTCCTGAACTTGGCTCTCCCACCTCAGAGCCTCAGGCCTGACCTCAGGCTGCAGCACTAAGACCCTGTCATTCACACGGCTCAGAAGAAAAGGGAGAATAAAAAAAGAAAAAAACCAAAAATTAAAAAAATAATAAATTATTAACATAAAAAAATAATAATTTTTAAAAAAGAAGAAGAGAGCAACCAAACCAATAAACAAATCCACCAATGATAACAAGCTGTAAAAACTAAACTAAGATAGACATAAATATCAGAAAAAAATCTGTCACAGAAAGCAAACCCAAGGCTACAGTTGCTCCCTAAGTTCACCATCTCAGTTTTGGGACTATTCATTGTCTATTCAGGTATTCCACAGATGCAGGGTACATCAAGTTGATTGTGGAGATTTAATCCATTGATCCTGAGGCTGCTGGGCGAGATTTCCCTTTCTCTTCTTTGTTCGCACAGCTCCTGGGGTTCATCTTTGGTTTTGGCCCCACCTCTGCATGTAGATCGTCCTCAGGCATCTGTTCCCTGCCGAGACAGGAGCAGGTTAAAGCAGCGGCTGATTAGTGGACTCTGGCTCACTCAGGCCAGGGGGAGGGAGGGGCACGACGCGGGTCGAGCCTGCGGTGGCAGAGGCCAGTGTGACGTTGCAACAGCCTGAGGCACGCCGTGTGTTCTCCCGGGGAAGTTGTCCCTGGATCATGGGACCCTGGCAGTGGAGGGCTGCACAGCCTCCCTGGAGGGGAGGTGTGGACAGTGTCCTGTGCTTGCACACAGTCTTCTTGGTGGCGGCAGCAGCAGCCTTAGCATCTCATGCCCATCTCTGGGGTCTGCGCTGATAGCCGTGGCTCGCGCCAGTCTCTGGAGCTCGTTTAGGCGGTGCTCTGAATCCCCTCTCCTCGCGCTCCCTGAAACAATGGTCTCTTGCCTCTTAGGCGGGTCCAGACATTTTCCCAGACTCCCTCCCGGCTAACCATGGTGCACTAGCCCACTTCAGTCTGTGTTCACGCTGCCAACCCCAGTCCTCTCCCTGCGATCTAAGCTCCGAAACCCGAGCCTCAGCTCCCAGCCCCCTCCCATCCCGGTGGGTGAGCAAAGCCTCTCAGGCTGGTAAGTGCTGGTCGGTAGCGATCCTCTGTGTGGGAATCTCTCCACTTTGCCCTCTGCACCCCTGTTACTGAGCTCTCCTCCGTGGCTCCGAAGCCTCCCCCACCGTCCACCCCTCGTTTCTGCCAGTGAAGGGGCTTCCTAGTGTTTGGAATATTTTCCTCCTTCACAGCTCCCTCCCAGTGGTGCAGGTCCCTTCTGTATTCTTTTGTCTCTTTTTTTTTTCTTTTTCCTTTTGCCCTACCCAGGTACATGGGGATTTTTTTGCCTTTTGGGAAGTCTAAAACTAAAAAGAGAACTACCATATGACCCAGCAATTCCACTCCTGGGTATATATCTGAAAACAAAAACAAAAAACAAAAACACTAATTCGAGAGAAAGCCCGCATGCAACAATGAAGACCCAACACAGCTAAAAATAAAATAAATAATTTTTTTTAAAAAACCCACTAATTTAAAAAGATACATGCACCTCAATATTCTTAGTAGTGTTATTTACAATTACTAAGATATGAAAGCAACCTAAGTGTCCACCAATAGATGAATGGATAAAGAAGATGTGGTATATATACACAATGGAATACTACTCAAGTAGCAGTATTAAAAAAGAACAAAATTTTGCCATTTGCAGCAACGTGGATGGACTTGGAGGGCATTATGCTAAGCGAAATAAGTCAGACAGAGAAAGACATATACTGTAAGATATTACTTAGATGTGGAATCTAAAAAATAAAAGAAACTAGGCAATATAACAAAAAAGAAGCAGACTCATAGATATAGAGAACAAATTATTGGTTACCAGTGGGGAGAGGAAGGGGGGAAAGGAAATAAAGGGGTATGGATTAAGAGATACAAACTACTAGGTGTAAAATAAGCTACAAAGATACATTGTACAACATGGAGAATATAGCCAATATTTTATAATAATATAAGTGGAGTATAACTTTTAAATTGTGAATCACTGTCCAAGATTGAGAGTTTGGCCCATGCCAGATGGGGGCTTGTAATAGGAATATACTTTAACAATAAAAGCATAAAACATATTTCTTGAATACTTGAGTTCGGGAACAAGGTTCATAACTCCTGGAGGTTGTTAAAAGATAAACTGAGGCATATTAAACATTTTAGGAGTTTATCTGAGCAAATATGAGTTTGAATCAGGTGGCACCGAAGTGGAAGTGGCTTGGAACATCATTCCACCAACAGGATCTGGGGAAAGAAAACATGGAAGCAAAGTAAGGAAATTATTGATTGGTTATAGCTTAAAGCCTAGGTGGCTGTTTGTGATTGGGTGTCCTTAGGTTCCAATTACATACCCTTGAAGAAAGCACAGCCTTAGATGTTGGTTTGCTTGTGCAGGCTGCTATGACATTAGTCTAACGGCCTCCTTGTTTAATTAATCTAACAAGGTCAAATATTGAAGTCATTGCCACAAACTGGAGAAGCATCTTAGACCACATGTTCATGAGAAGAATAAGAGGATAGACCCCAATGAAGTGGCTCATGGAACAGCAAAAGTGGGTTAATAATGAGGATAATATTCCTCCATTTTGAAGCACATTAAATTTCAAGGCACTTTTGATTTGTTACCTAATTTGGTTGTCGACCTTGTGAGATGATAGAGGCAGATATTATTATCATCTGTCTTTTACAAATGAGGACACTGAGAACAAAAACCAAAAAGCTGTGACTTGACCAAAACTATCCAATATACCAGTGCAGGTTTTTCTCAACCTCGGCACCACTGACATTTTGGGCTGGGTAATTCTTTGTTGAGGGGACCTGTCGTGTGCACTGGAAGATATTTGGCAGTCTTCCTGGTCTCTACCCACTAGATGCCAGTAACACCCCCAATAGTGACAACCAAAAATGTCTCCAGATATTGCCAAATATTCAGTGGGGAGCAAAATCCCCCTCACACCCCACCTTCACCCACCTCCCCTGGTTGAGAACCACTGAACTAAAACGAGGGTCAAGGCTTAACGCAGTGTCCTGACTCCTAGTTCTGAGTACATAGAAGAAGTGCAGAGCTCCTCCCACATTCGCCAAGTCCAGCCCGCCATAACACCAACATGCCTAAAACCGCTTTAAAATGTTCTCACGGCATTTTATTGCTGAAAGTGACCTTAGCATTCATCTCTCCCCTTTCAATTTACATGTGAGAACACTGAGCTTCATAAAGTTTTAGTTATTTTTCTAAGAACATGAAGCTGATGTGTGGAGGAGCCGGCACTTGAACCTGGGTAACCTCTGTCAAAGTCAGGATTTGACCTGCTACCTCATCAATGCCCAGAGCTGACATTGGTTCAGAAATACTCCAGAGCAGCCTTGGGAAGAAAAGCAGCATAATTCCCAGCCAGCTGGCCTGCTATAAAAGGATATCTTTAGCAAAATGGGGGAAAATCAGCATTCAGCTCAACTGAAAAATACGTCTGGCATTAATCCATTGTTAATTGACCAGGATGAGTAAAAAGATGGCTACTTCCAAGGCTTCTCTAATGGAACTATTAGTGAATTTTCAGGTCAACTAACTCCTGTCACTGCCTGACAAGGGAAATGGCAATCATTTGCCAGTGTTAGCAAGGCTCTCGCTGCTCTTGAAAACTGGAATCAGTCATCCTGGGCTGTCAAGTTCCGTGTCTTGAGTCCGTGTGTAATTCTTCACCCCTCACTCCTCCACCCAGAGACCTTTAACTTCACTTGAATGGTGTCAGGTTTGCCCAAAATGTGCATAATTTTTGCCACTTCAAAGAGCTTCTTTAGAAATCTGGTTTGATCCCTCTCACAATGCTTTATTTTAGTAAGGATTACTACCTCCCACTCCCATTGATCAATGCAGAAGTTGAAGCTCAGGTAGTTACTTGACTTGCCAAAGTTTTCATAGATAGTAAATAGCTGGGCACGATTTCACATCAGGGGTCCGGCAACAAGTCCCGTGCCATTACTTCTTTTTTTTTTTTTAACATCTTTATTGGAGTATAATTGCTTTACAGTGGTGTGTTAGTTTCTGCTTTATAACAAAGTGAATCAGCTATACATATATGTATATCCACATATCCTCTCCCTCTTACCTCTCCCTCCCACCCTCCCTATCCCACCCCTCTAGGTGGTCACAAAACACCAAGTTGATCTCCCTGTGCTATGCAGCTGCTTCCCACTAGCTATCTATTTTACATTTGGTAGTGTATATATGTCCATGCCACTCTCTCACTTCGTCCCAGCTTACCCTTCCCCCTCCTCGTGTCCTCAAGTCCATTCTCTACGTCTGCATCTTGATTCCTGTCCTGCCCTTAGGATCATCAGAACCACTTGTTTTTTATTTTTAGATTTCATATATATGTGTTAGCATACGGCATTTGTTTTTCTTGTTCTGACTTACTTCACTCTGTATGACAGACTCTAGCTAGCTCCATCCACCTCACTACAAATAACTCAATTTTGTTTCTTTTATGGCTGAGTAATATTCCATTGTATGTGTGTGCCACATCTTCTTTATCCATTCATCTGTCGATGGACACTTAGGTTTCTTCCATGTCCTGCCTATTGTAAATAGAACTGCAATGAACATTGTGGTACATGACTCTTTTTGAATTATGGTTTTCTCAGGGTGTATGCCCAGTAGTGGGATTGCTGGGTCATACGGTAGTTCTATTTTTAGTTTTTTAAGCAACCTCCATACTGTTCTCCATAGTGACTATATCAATTTACATTCCCACCAACAGTGCAAGAGGGTTACCTTTTCTCCACACCCTCTCCAGCATTTATTGTTTGTAGATTTTTTGTTGATGGCCATTCTGACAGGTGTGAAGTGATACCTCACTGTAGTTTCGATTTGCATTTCTCTAATGATTAGTGATATTGAGCATCCTTTCATGTGTTTGTTGCATGCCATTACTTATTGGTGGCTTTCTTCTGCTCCATCATCTGCACAGTCTCCCTTCATGTTGCTTGCTTTTCTCTCTTCCTTTCCCGATGACACTCTTTTTTTGGTAAACATTTTTCCTTCCTTCAAAGTCTAAAGGAATGGAGAGTTGGGATACTTGGATAAAGGGGAAACCATTTCAGTTACTATAACTAACTGTAGTTTTCTCATTTAACAAATATTTATTGGCATTTACTTTTAGGAATTCTGCTAGGTGCTGGGGATGCTGATTCATAAGCTAGAGTCCCAAGTCCTCAGCATGACTTTCAAGATGCACCATAATTTGATCCTGACCTACCAGCCCCATCCTGAGTCACTTCTGCAACATCCATCCTAACAAGTCAAGCACTCTCACACTCTCTAGTTTCTCTTTGCTTTTGCATTTGCTGTTTTCTCTGTCTGGAGTGCCCTCTCCCTCCACTATTCTTTTTTTGTGTGTGTGTAGGCCTCTCACTGTTGTGGCCTCTCCCATTGCGGAGCACAGGCTCCGGACGTGCAGGCTCAGCAGCCATGGCTCACGGGCCCAGCTGCTCCGCGGCATGTGGGATCTTCCCGGACCGGGGCACGAACCCACGTCCCCTGCATCGGCAGGCGGACTCTCAACCACTGCGCCACCAGGGAAGCCCTGAACTCCTATTCTTACATTAAGGCCCTTTCAGGTGTTACCTCCTCTATAAAATCTTCACTGCTTTTCATGGCAAAGCTGGTCAATCACACCTCTTTTTGCTATGATGATTGTTTCATACCCCTGTTGTAAAGTGTTCATACTTTATCGTAATTAGTTACATTCATGTCTGACTCACATGCACGATCCTTGAAGGCAGGGATCATGGCTTACTCAAGGGAGTATTCCCTAGTCCAGTACACGATGAGTGACTGATATACATTAATTGACTAGACTCAATCCTGAATCAGAGAGAAAGGCAAAAGGCACAGAAAATCTGTAGCTCAGTGTTATTTAAAACAAAATATCATATGATATCACTTATATGTGAAATCTAAAAAAAGTGATACAAATGAACTTATTTACAAAACAGAAAAAGACTCACAGACATAGAAAACAAACTTATGGTTACCAAAGAGGAAAGGTGGGGGAGGAGGGATAAATTAAGGATTTGGGATTAACATATAGACACTACTATATATAAAATAGATAAGCAACAAGGACCTACTGTATAGCACAGGGAACTATACTCAATATTCTGTAATAACCTATATGGGAAAAGAATATGTATATGTATAACTGAATCACTTTGCTGTACACCTGAAACTAGCACATTGTAAATCAACTATACTTCAATAAAAATAAATCAATAAAATAAAACAATGAACTTATAACTAATTAGTTACCATTAGACACAGGGCTCAAACTTGTTACTGGTCCTTTATCTTTGATTAGTGGACACATCTCCTTTTAACTTAACAAGCCCTTTAGAGCAACTGCTTCTATGATTGTCTTGAGTGGATTCCAGGGAAGAAGAAAGCAATCGATGATAATACCAATCACATTCGTCCCATCACTCCTGACCTTCAGCAGAGTTTTCACCACCAAAGCAAAGCAGGGAATTAAAGCAATTCTCCAAGCACCCCAATAAACTTGGATTTTATAGCCAGTAGCAAATGTTTATGGAATATTTACATAATAATGAAAACATTATATAACAATTCTCAAAGCACTGTTACAAATGCTATTCCTCTCAATAATCATGAAACGTCAGTTACCCTCACATTACAGATGGTAAAACTGAGGCCCAGAAATGTGTTCAAAGTTGCTAAGCTAGTAAGCAGTAGAATCAAGATTTAAGATACAGGTCTTCTGACTCCAAATCCCATGTTCTTCCCACTATGCCCTGCTGTTCTTTGAGGATAAAACATGTATTTTGTTTATCCTTGTGTCTTCCATAGCATCCAGGATAGTGCAATATGCTTGTTGAATGGATGCATTTTGATAGACAAGTTTAAAAATTCCTCTGTCTCATCTATGTTTAATTTGTTCATTTATTCATCTACTTTTATCCACCCCATTCATATCAAATTTGTGCATTCCTACCATTGCCTGCCATTGTGCTCAGTGCTAAAACTTCAAATATAAATAACACAGTTATCTTTGTGTCTCCAGCACCTAGCATAATACCTGGCACATAGGAGGTGGTTAACAAATCCTTTTGCATAAATAAATGACCTGTAGCAAGCTCGGGACCTAATATACGTGACTGGAGTAACAATGAACTGTATTCTCCTTTCTTTCACCTAATCTTCACATCAATCTACTATCTTTTTTTACATAAGGGAACATTGAATATCAGTGGAATTTAATACCTCTGACCCAGTAGTATTTGGATTTAAACCCGGATTTTATACTTAAAATACTAAGTGGATGCACCTTCTAGAAGCAGCTGGGTTGTAATAAGAAGAGTCTAGATCTGGAGTCACAAGACCTGCGTGAGTCCCACCCGTCACGTACTAGCTGTATGGCCTTGGGGGAGTCACTTAGCCTCTAGGACTCAGTGTTCTCCATATATAATGAGAAAAACAATACCTACCCTGCTGACCACACAGGGATAGTGTGAGGACAGTGAATAAGTACAAGGATAAGTGTGAGAAGGACTCATCCAAGGCATTGACTTAGGCCTCCTTCTGAAAGGGCTTTGGCTTACCTGACTTGTCCCTCCTGAGTCCCAGGACAGTGCCTTCTGACATAACCTGGATGGGTAATTGTCAACGGGTAACTATTGACTCTTCACATGAGAACATGTTAATTATATTTATTCAACTTTAGGAAATGTGTGTGTGTGTGTGTGTGTGTGTGTGTGTGTGTGTGTGTGCATGCCTGTACATTTGAATGGGTGCAGTAGAAAGAGAGTGAGTTTGGAGGTCAGATAGCTGCCTTTAAATCAGTCCTACATTCATTAGCTGTATAACTTTGGACAAGTTATTGTCACACTAACCTCAATTTCCTAATCTGTAAGATGCAGATGATAGGTTGTTATGAGAGTGAAATAAGACTAAATGCTTCTAGGATGACCCTAACTTGTTGCTCAACAAATAGTAGTTTTTGCTATCATCAATATTATAATCTACAAATAATATGCATTCTGGTTTTGGTAATAACTCTAATCCCTCCTCAGTAGAAAACCACCCCGTTCAGATCTCCATTTTGTCATTGTTGTTGCACATTCCCTTCTAATTCTCTTTTCTGTCCCATATAGGTGAGATTTGAAAATGTGGTCTCCTGGGTGTTAGATCTTTAAAATTATTTCAGACAATATCAGATTATAATTTTTCCAAGTTAAGAGTTTAAATCTTTACTGGTTTTGTTCTGTAATTCTAATTCTTGCAGTTGCCAGTTTACTATTCTCTAATTTTTGTCAGTAAGGAACATCTTCTAGAGTAAAAAACTACTCCAAAAGAATATGACCCACCACCCCAAAGTTATCACCTCTAAGTTACTATTTGTGGCCCTATTAGACAACTCCCCATGGCAAGAGCATCCTGGGATTTTATCTTTTTATGACTATAATGGGCTACTCAATATTACATTAACTGTAAAGTGCTACACGAAAGTTAGTTTTTAATGTTAGCTATAGAAATATTAATATTTGATGGTTATTAAGTTATGGATAAACACTAGGAGTGTTAATATTTTACAAATCCTTGTTAAAGGCCACTGAACATCCTCGAAGTTTACATACTCTTGTTCACAGATAAAATAGAAAAAAAGAACTTCTGAGATTTGCGTTCCATCTTGCGTATCACTACTGTATAGAATAATCTTCCTTTCATTATGTCTTCTCACTACTCAAAAATATTCCATGTACACTACTGCCCTGGGATCATCCAAACTCATTATTCTGGGAAAGCTTTCACAGCTTTTCCCAGTATTCCTTCCCAGCCCTATTTCCTGCTACTTACTTCTCTCCTCCTCCTTCCACCCCATGTGAATCTTTTGTTCCAATGAACTGCCATATTCACTGTTCATAAATTATTCCATGTACATTCCTGCTTCTTTGCCCTTGATGAAGCCATTCTCCTCCTTTTCATATCCTCTTTACCTCCAACCGTCCATCCAACTCTAGACCTCTTCAAAGCCAAGCTCAGTGTATACCTTCCCATAGACATCACTTGGCCCTCAATTCTGAAACTACCAGTCATCAGCACACTTGTTTGACAACTGACTGTATAACCATCGCAGTTTACCAGTGGCTTCACAGAGGTTTTCTCACTTAGTAATAATGATAGCTGCTTCTTATGGAACGCTCCTATGGGCTAGGCACTCTCCTGAGTGCGTACAAACATCATGTTTAACCCTCATAGTCATCCTAGGTAGGAGATACCCCTTTTACAGATGAAAAAATCCGAGGCATAGAATGGTTTTGTAAGTCGCCCAATGTCATAGAGTTGAAAAATGGCAGCGTTGAGGGTCACACTCTTTTCTGATTGAATCCGAGGGCCCACCTCTTAAGCTTCACACATGCTGTCTGAATTTCATAATGTAACACAAAGAGGTCAAATGGTACAACCAAAGCTGGTAAGTGACAGCCAGTCCTCCCACCCAGCTTGGTCTAAGCCCAGACAGCTTTCCAATAAACTAAATATATGATATTGCCTCTTACTGTATTTAACATTTTTTTTGTTGTTGTTATTTAAGCTAACATAAAGGGTTGTCTACTCAGCTCAAGATTTCCAAAGACAATGATTAGGTAACTGAATGGTTGGGCCTCAGACAATGACTAGCTGCAGCAGCAATGGGGCTGATGACGTATGTAGTGGCTTGGGGTGGCAGGAGATGGGCTGATGTGAACTACAATGACCATATCCTTAGTAAACCCGGGTAAAATTTCATGGACTTCTCTTTGAAGAGTGATTACCTTGGTATTGCAAAGACCAGCCTTTTGTTTGTTTGATTGTCTGTTGAAAGCCAAGGCAGTCTTTGCCATGACTGCGTTTTGTTCAGCTAATGCCAAGGTTTCTCTGTCTAGTCTCTGGGACTGTCGGGGGAAGAAGGCCAGGGAGACCCAATGTTTGTTAAATTAAAAACAACTAAAGTTCCAGAGAAAACATCAAAGTGCTCTCGTTCTTTAATACAAGACCAGATGCTCAGCAGCAGGTATATGTAGAATGAAAGCAAAGGCAATATAACAGTAATAGACATTTTACTTGCCTGTAGCTACTGTAACAGGACAATCTAATGTAAATGGCTCTCAATGCCCACATGGAGGTGCACTGTGGCTGTGCCTGTCACATGCATCTTGCGTATGGCACCCATAATTACAGTATTAGAGATGGAAATACAATAAAAGCTCTTCTCTTTCACTTTTCTGAGGGGGTTGGTGTGGGGGAAATGTCTTTCATTTTTTCTCCCTTTTCCTCTTAGCCATGTGGCTGACAGGATCTTCGTGCTCCGGCCGGGTATCAGGCTTATGCCTCTGCGGTGGGAGAGCCAAGTTCAGGACATTGGTCCATCAGAGACCTCCCAGCTCCATGTAATATCAAATGGTGAAAACTCTCCCAGAGATCTCCAACTCAACACAAAAACCCAGCTCCACTCAACGACCAGCAAGCTACAGTGCTGGACACCCTATGCCAAACAACTGCCAACACAGTAACACAATGCCAACCATTAGCAGAGAGGCTGCCTGAAATCATAAGGTCATAGACACCCTAAAGTACACCACCGGATGCAGTCCTACCCACCAGAAAGACAAGATCCAGCCTCATCCACCAGAACACAGGCACTACTCCCCTCCACCAGGAAGCCTACACAACCCATTGAACCAACCTCAGCAACTGGGGGCAGACACGAAAACAACGGGAACTACGAACATGCAGCCTGTGAAAAGGAGACCCCAAACACAATAAATTAAGCAAAATGAGAAGACAGAGAAACACACAGCAGATGAAGGAGCAAGCTAAAAACCCATCAGACCAAACAAATGAAGAGGAAATAGGCAGTCTACCTGAAAAATAATTCAGAGTAATGATAATAAATGTGATCCAAAATCTTGGAAATTGAATGGAGAAAATACAAGAAACGTTTAACAAGGACCTAGAACAACTAAAGAGCAAACAAACAATGATGAACAACACAATAAACAAAATTATAAATTCTCTAGAAGGAACCAATAGCAGAATAACTGAGGCAGAAGAATGGATAAGTGACCTGGAAGAGAAAATAGTGGAAATAACTACTGCAGAGCAGAATAAAGAAAAAAAATGAAGAGAATTGAGGACCATCTCAGAGACCTCTGGGACAACATCAGATGCACCAACATTCGAATTATAGGGGTCCCAGAGGAAGAAGAGAAAAAGAAAGGGTCTGAGAAAACATTTGAAGAGATTATAGTTGAAAACTTCCCTAACAAGGGAAAGGAAATAGTCAATCAAGTTCAGGAAGTGCAGAGAGTCCCATACAGGATAAATCCAAGTAGACACATGACAAGACACCTGTAACTCAAGCTATCAAAAATTAACTACAAAGAACAAATATTAAAAGCAGCAAGGGAAAAAAACAAATAACATAAAAGGGAATCCCCATAAGGTTAACAGATGAACTTTCAGCAGAATCTCTGCCAGCCAGAAGGGAGTGGCAGGACATATTTAAAGTGATGAAAGGGAAAAACCTACAACCAAGATTACTCTACCAAGCAAGGATCTCATTCAGGTTCGATGGAGAAATTAAAAGATTTATACACAAGCAAAAGTTAAGAGAATTCAGCACCACCAAACCAGCTTTACAACAAATGCTAAAGGAACTTCTGTAGGCAGGAAACACAAGAGAAGGAAAAGACCTACAATAATAAACCCAAACCAATTAATAAAATGGTAATAGGAACATACATATCGATAATTAATGTAATTAATGTAAATAGATTAAACGCTCCCACCAAAAGACATAGACTGAAAAAAAAAACAACAACAAAAAACATAGACTGACTGAATGGATAGAAAAACAAGACCCATATATATGCTGTCTACAAGACACCCACTTCAGACCTAGGGACACATACAGACTGAAAGTGAGGGGATACAAAAAGATATTCCATGCAAATGGAATTCAAATGGAAGCTGGAGTAGCAATTCTCATATCAGACAAAAATAGACTTTAAAATAAGGAATATTACAAGAGACAAAGAAGGACACTACACAATGATCAAGGGTTAATCCAAGAAGAAGATATAACAATTATAAATATTTATGCACCCAACATAGGAGCACCTCAATACATAAGGCAAATGCTAACAGTCATAGAAGGGGAAATCAACAGTAACACAATCATACTAGGGGACTGTAACATCCCACTTTCATCAATGGACAGATGATCTAAAATGAAAATAAATAAGGAAACACAAGCTTTAAATGACACATTAGACAAGATGGACTTAATTAATAATTATAGGACATTCCATCCAAAAACAACAGAATACACTTTCTTCTCAAGTGCTCATGGAACATTCTCCAGGATAGATCATATCTTGGGTCACAAATCAAGCCTTGGTAAATTTAGGAAAATTGAAATCGTATCAAGCATCTTTTCTGACCACACGCTATGAGGCAAGATATCAATTACAGGAAAAAAAAAACTGTAAAAAATAGAAACACATGGAGACGAAACAGTACGCTACTAAATAACCAAGAGATCACTAAAGAAATGAAAGAGGAAATCAAAAAATACCTAGAAACAAATGACAATGAAAACACGACAACCCAAAACCTATGGGATGCAGCAAAAGCAGTTCTAAGAGGGAAGTTTATAACAATACAATCCTACATCAAGAAACAAGAAAAACTCAAATAAAGAACGTAACCTTACACCTAAAGCACTTAGAGAAAGAAGAACAAAAAACCCCAAAGTTAGCAGAAGGAAAGAAATCATAAAGATCAGATTAGAATAAATGAAAAAGAAATGAAGGAAACAATAGCAAAGATCAATAAAACTAAAAGCTCGTTCTTTGAGAAGATAAACAAAACTGATAAACCATTAGCCAGATTCATCAAGAAAAAAAGGGAGAAGACTCAAATCAACAGAATTAGAAATGAAAAAGGAGACACTGCAGAAATACAAAGGATCATTGGAGATTACTACAAGCAACTACTTGCCAATAATATGGACAACCTGGAAGATACGGGCAAATTCTTAGAAAAGCACAACCTTCTGAGACTGAACCAGGAAGAAACAGAAAATATACACAGAACAATCACAAGCACTGAACTTGAAACTGTGATTTAAAATCTTCCAACAGGGCTTCCCTGGTGGTGCAGTGGTTAAAAATCTGCCTGGCAATGCAAGGGACACAGGTTCAAGCCCTGGTCTGGGAGGATCCCACATGCCACAGAGCAACTAAGCCCATGCTCCACAACTACTGAGCCTGCGCTCTAGAGCTCACGAGCCACAACTACTGAAGTCTGCATGCCACAACTATGAAGCCTGTGGGCACTAGAGCCTGTGCTCCATAACAATAGAAACCACCGATATGAGAAGCCCACGCACCACAACCAAGAGAGCCCCCGCTCACTGCAACTAGAGAAAGCCCGTGTACAGCAACAAAGACCCAACACAGACAAAAATAAAAATTAAATTAATTAATTAATTTTTAAAAATCATTAAAAATAAATCTTCCAACAAACAAAAGCCCAGGACCAGAAGGCTTCACAGGCAAATTCTTTCAAACATTTAGAGAAGAGCTAACACCTATCCTTCTCAAGCTGTTCCAAAATATAGCGGAAGGAGGAACACTCCCAAACTCATTCTACGAGGCCACCATCGCCCTGGTACCAAAACCAGACAAAGATGTCACAAAAAAGGAAAACCACAGGCCAATATCAGTGATGAACATAGATGCAAAAATCCTCAACAAAATACTAGCAAACAGAATCCAACAGTACATTAAAAGGATCATACACCATGATCAAGTGAGATTTATCCCAGGAATGCAATGATTCTTCAATATACACAAATCAATCAATGTGATACACCATATTAACAAATTGAAGAATAAAAACCATATGATCATCCCAACAGATGCAGAAAAAGCTCTTGACAAATTTCAACACCGATTTATGATAAAAACTCTCTAGGAAGTGGGCATAGAGGGAACCTACTTCAACATAATAAAGCCCATATATGACAAATCCACAGCCAACATTGTTCTCAATGGTGAAAAACTGAGACCATTTCCTCTATGATCAGGAACAAGACAAGGTTGCCCACTCTCACCACTATTATTCAACATAGTTTTGGAAGTTTTACCCACATCAATAAGAGAAGAAAAAGAAAGAAAAGGAATCCAAATTGGAAAAGAGGAAGTAAAATTGCCACTGTTTGCAGATGACATGATACTATAAATACAGAATCCTAAAGATGTTACCAGAACACTACTAGAGCTGATCAGTGAATTTGGTAAAGTATCAGGATATAAAATTAATGCACAGAAATCTCTTGCATTCCTATACAGTAACAACAAAAAATCTGAAAGAGAAATTAAGGGAACACCCATTAACCTTTGCAACAAAAAGAATAAAATACTGAGGGATAAACCTACCTAAGGAGACAAAAGACCTGTATGCAGAAAGCTATAAGACACTGATGAAAGAAATTAAATATGATACAGTTGGAGACATATACATGTTCTTTGACTGGAATAATCAACATTAAGAAAATGACTCTACTACCCAAAGCAATCTACAGATTCAATGCAATCCCTATCAAACTACCAATGGCATTTTTCACAGAACTAGAACAAAAAATTGCACAATTTGTATGGAAATACAAAAGATCCCAAATAGCAAAAGCAATCTTGAGAAAGAAAAACAGAGGTGGAAGAATCAGGCCCCCTGACTTCAGACTATACTACAAAGCTACAGTAATCAAGACAGTATGGTACTGGCACAAAAACAGAAATATAGATCAATGGATCAGGATAGGAAGCCCAGAGATAAACCCACACACCTATGGTCACCTTACCTCTGATAAAGGAGGCAAGAATATAAAATGGAGAAAAAATAGCTTCTTTAATAAGTGGTGCTGGGAAAACTGGATAGCTGCATATAAAAAATGAAATTAGAATACTCCCTAATACCATACAGAAATAAACTCAAAATGGATTAAAGACCTAAATGTCAGGCCAGACACTATAAACCTCTTAGAGGACAACATAGGCAGAACACTCTATGACATAAATCACAGCAAGATCCTTTTTGACCCACCTCCTAGAGAAATGGAAATAAAAATAAACAAATGGGCCTAATGAAACTTCAAAGCTTTTGCACAGAAAAGGAAACCATGAACAAGACCAAAAGACCACCCTCAGAATGGGAGAAAATCTTTGCAAACGGACCAACTGACAAAGGATTAATCTCTAAAATATACAAGCAGCTCATGCAGCGCAATATCAAAAAAAACAAACAAACCGATCCAAAATTGGCAGAAGACCTAAACAGACATTTCTGCAGAGATGATATACAGACTGCCAACAAACACATGAAAGGATGCTCAACATCACTAATCAGTAGAGAAATGCAGATCGAAACTACAATGAGGTAATACCTCACGCCAGTCAGAATGGCCATCATCAAAACAATCTACGAACAATAAATGTTGGAGAGAAGGGTGTGGAGAGAAGGGAACCCTATTGCACTGTTGGTGGGAATGTAAATTGATACAGCCACTATGGAGAACAGTATGGAGGTTCCTTAAAAAACTAAAAATATAACTACCATACGACCCAGCAATCCCACTACTGGGAATATACCCTGAGAAAACCATAATTCACAAATACTCATGTACTACAATGTTCATTGCACCTCGATTTACAATAGCCAGGATATGGAAGCAACCTAATTATCCATCGACAGATGAATGGATAAAGAAGGTGTGGCACATATATACAATGGAATATTACTCAGCCTTAAAAAGAAACGAAATTGAGTTATTTGTAGTGAGGTGGATGGACCTAGAGACTATCATACAGAGTGAAGTAAGTCAGAAAGAGAAAAACAAATACCATACACTCACACATATATATGGAATCTTAAGAAAAAAAAATGGTTATGAAGAAGCTAGCAGCAGGTCAGGAATAAAGATGCAGACGTAGAGAATGGACTTGAGGACATGGGGAGGGGCAAGGGTAAGCTGGGACAAAGTGAGAGAGTGGCATGGACATATATACACTACCAAATATAAAATAGATAGCTAGTGGGAAGCAGCTGCAAAGCACAGGGAGATCCGCTCGGTGCTTTGTGACCACCTAGATGGGTGGGATAGGGAGGGTTGGAGGAAAATGTTAGAGGGAGGGGATATGGGGATATATGTATATGTATAGCTGATTCACTTTGTTATATAGCAGAGACTGACAAACATTGTAAACAACTATAGTCCGATAAAGATGTTAAAAATAATAAAATAAAAATGAAATGTAATTCAAAAAAATATGGTCAAAAAGATACATTTTATGGTATGTTTATTTAAGCATAATTTTAAAAATTGTTTTTCTTCTGCAGCCCACCTTAATTCACAATCTAGCTGAATGTGGGAATGGTACCTCGGGAAATAAAGAACCTGCTAAAAACAAAAAATACAGTTAATATATGAAAAAAGAAAAATTCAGTTAATATATAAAAATATTATGCCATCACAGACCTATCAAATAATTTTTCCCCTTTTTCTTCTCCTCAGAAAAGCAGAATTATCTCCAGAATGTAGATTCTGATTTTCAAAAAAGGAAGAGGAGACATCCTCCATGGAGTCAATCTTAATCAATTCATTGTAAGCCTACTATATCTTTTTTCCTACTCTCCATTCTAAATTTGGACTCCTGGCCAAATATTGTCCTCTTTCTCTCTCTGTTTCTTATTCCCTGCTCCACCTCCCTCTTTCTCTCTTTCAAAATTTACCTAATTAGGAACAACACTTAGTGGTCACCATTTTCCTAGTTTTTGCATATATCATTAGTACAGTAATATACATGGGTCCCAGATAATTTTACAAATGGTGTTGTGACAATTGGTTTTAAAAAGTGAGTTTGATCCATTGTACATCTTGCCCTATAATAAATTCCAGATGGATTGAAGATTGTTTTTAATGATTCATAAATGTTGTGGAGGAAACCTGAGAGAATTTGTTTTTATATAATCTTGCAATGGGGAGGATTCTCTAAGTATGACATAAAATTCAGAAGCCATAAAAGAAAACTTTGATACATTTAAACTCATAAAAACTCTAAACAAAATTCTTTGTAGAAAAAACTAACTTAAAGTCAAAAAGCAAATCAACTGGGAAAACATTCTTGCCTTATGTATTATAATCAAATGGCTAATTTCCTTAATACATAAAATGCTTCAACAATAGTAAAAATGGGCAAATGATACAAACAGTTTAAAGAAAGGGGAAAATGGCTCTTAAACATATGAAAACGTACTCAATCTCATCATAATAAAAGAAATACAACTGAAAACTAACAAGATTGACAAAAGACAAAAATTCGGATAAAATATTGGCATTTTAGAATATGGGGAAACAATCACTTTCAAAGTTTGTTGAAGGGAATGTGAATTAATACAATCTTTATTGATCAAAATTTTAAATTTATTCTTTGACCTGGGAATTCTGCTTCTGGAAATTTACCCCTTGGATACAGCCACGAAAACATACATGCAAATAACATACATGCAAACAACTTTCCTCTGATAGGAAACTGCTTATATAAATTTTGATGCACCCATAAAGTAGAATATCATATAACCGTAAAAGGAATAAGGCAGCTCTGTACGTACTGATATGGAACTATCTCCAGGATACATTTCATAGTGAAGAAACACACTGAATAATCTGTATAATATGCCATCATTTGTGTAAACAACAACAACAAAAGAATTTATAAATGTATATGGTTGCATTGACATAGACTATGTCTCAGAGTGTATAAAATCCTGGTTTGCCTCTGGAACTCAAGGGCAGAAAAAAGCCTTAGTATTTACTGGATATTTTTTTGTACCTTTTTGATCTTGTATCTGTATTATCTATTACACAGTAACAGCAACTCCAACTCCAGCCTGTATCCCATGACAGCCATCTCTTTGTAACTGGCATTGGGACACTCCTTTCTTTCTTGCAAGCCCAGCTTTATGTTTATATTTTTTGCTGGTATATAACATCCAGAATACTGTGCAGTTTTAACAAAAGGAGGCCTGCACTAGGCAGGACCAGCTCCAGCAGACATGTTCCAAACTCTGCTGTAATCACACATAGGAGGGTAAAGTTAGGATCAGAGATTAGAGAATCTAGTGGGGTTACATTCTGTCAATCAATTCCCTTCTTTGGTCTCAGTCTTTTTATTTGTAAAATTAGTGTAGATTAGATTATGTCCAATGTGCTATAATAGTTCTAGGACTCTATGAGTGACTAACCACATTCCTAGTAAAGGCGGTATAGAATATTAGTTAAAGGCACTGTGGAGCCACATTATGTGGGTTCAAATGCTAGCCTTGCTACTTATTGTCCTTAGGCAAATTTTTAAACTTTGTGCCTCAGTTTCCTCATCGATAAAATCGAAATGGTAATAATAGAACCTGCCTTATAAGAATATTGGGAGGATTGGGACTTCACTGGTAGCACAGTGATTAAGAATCTGCCTGCCAATGCAGGGGACTCAGGTTCGATCCCTGGTCCAGGAAGATCCCACATGCCGTGGAGCGACTAAGCCCGTGTGCCACAACTACTGAGCCTGCACTCCGGAGCCCGCGAGCCACAACTACTGAAGCCCGCATGCCTAAAGCCCATGCTCTGCAACAAGAGAAGCCACCGCAACTAGAGAAAGTCTGTGCACAGCAATGAAGACCCAACGCAGCCAAAAATTAAAAATTAAAAATATATATATTGGGAGGATTAAATGAGTTACAATGCTTAAAACACTGAGGAGTGCCTGGTACATGTTAAGCACTACGAAAATGCTGCTGTTGTTGATGCTGATTCTCCTTCTTCTTATTAATTATTATTATTAACTTGTGCAAGGGTCAAGGGATCAAGGGAAGTCTGGCCTCAGTAAACTAATCCTGAAAAGAGACTCACTCCCTGATAAGCCTTGGAAGTATTATAGCTCTAGATATTAAAAAGAAGTATGAACAGAAAAGGATCTGCCAGTCTCATCCTACCTTTGATAGCATCAATCAATTAATGCATCACTTTCAAATACTTTAATACTTCAGGGCCTGCAGAGGAAATACACAGCCTGATCTTCACTCTTCAGTTGTTAACACTGAGGTTGGGAGGACACATTACTTATAGATGAGGCAACTAAAAGAAGAAGGGGAGAATTTTTCATTTATTGAGACATACTAAGTGTTTATATGTTAAATCCTTTGCAAAGATATTCTCATTTAACTGGAAGCAACATCAACTAATACTATATTGATTGCTAAATTGTGTAAAGCAGCTTGCAAGTGCAGAAGAAATTCTGAGGCAAGACACCGATGAAGATGTTTGCAAACTCTGTTAATGAATCAGCTTGTACTACGTGTTAAATACACATATTCTCAAGCTGCATCCTAAACCCACTGAATCTGAATCCCCAGGGGTGAGTCTTGGGAAGGGCTCTCAGACAATACTTCTCACCGGAAAATTTTGGAAACCCTGGGTTAGAAGACATCTTGAAGGAGTGAAGTAAGTCAGAAAGAGAAAAACAAATATCGTATATTAAGGCATATATGTGGAATCTAGAAAAATGGTATCGATGAACTTATTTGTAAAGCAGAAATACAGACACAGACATAGAGAACAAACGTACGGATACCAAGGGGGGAGGGTGGGTAGGATGTACTGGGAGATTGGGATTGACATATATACACTACTATGTATAAAATAACTAATGAGAACAGACTGAAGAAAGATAAAATAAAACGGAT
The DNA here is from genome assembly GCF_011762595.2 of Tursiops truncatus. Lineage (NCBI taxonomy): Eukaryota > Metazoa > Chordata > Mammalia > Artiodactyla > Delphinidae > Tursiops > Tursiops truncatus. The sequence goes on along the minus strand of NC_047034.1, from coordinate 130,177,369 downwards.
AACCAACAGCAACAGCAAAAATGAATAAAATAAAATACTACTTTTATGAAAAAGAGCGAAGACATCTTGAAGGGTCAGCAGGAGGGCGTTCTATTCTCCATATCTGAGAGTTTTCATTCACATGTCACAAAACAAAGCAAGGAGCGAACTGGATAGGAACCAGCAGCAGGCTCTATGCTAGTTTCTCTTGTTGCCCACCTGAGGGCCCAGAAGACCTCGACCTAGAAGATTACACCCCCAAGAGATTTTTCTCCTTAAAATCCACTCAAGGAGGACTGGAGTTCGTGTCTTGATCCACTGGCTCCATACCTGAGTACAAGGATTGTCTGGTTTTTTAAAAAAAAAAAAAGAATAAAACCGCTTTGAGCTGTAGTCTCATGCACTGTGACGTCAGCAGAACCCCAAGACTGAATTATAGCTTTGCATTCAATCAAGAATCATGTATTATTCTCTATGTTATCCATCACTGCTTCCCCACTGCTCAGAAGACAGAGTGACAGCAATACACACAATGGGCAAGCACCTGAGGTGCTTTAAACCTATCAATAACACGCATTGTTCTCAGAAAGATTTTGCTCTGTGGAAAAAGCAGAATGGAACAGCCTTTCCAATGACCAGCAGAGGCTTTGAAATTGTTTCCTATTAAATGTGCAAATTCTGAAGCCACAGAATTCAGTCACCACCTTCTTCATGCCCTAGGGATTTGGTTTGGACTGAATCAAAAAAATATCTCTGTTCATATTAAACGCAAAGTGATTATTGGATGTCCTGCTTCTCACATTTAACTGCATACAAACACTAACATTCAATCTATGTGAAATTAATGAGTTGGTGGTGAGTCTGGTATATGTGTTTAATCAGAAAATTACACTGAGAATACTTGAAGGCATATTAATTGAAGTTTATCAAGAAGGCAGTAGGTATTCAGGCACAGACACAAATGCAAAATATATCAGTAGCTGTGCCTGTAATTATCTATCACGGTTGCCTTGCACATTCTAGTGCCTTTAAATAAAAATGAAACATAGTACGTGCTTGGACCATTTTAGACATTAGAAATGTTTGATATAGACATTTTATTTTTCCTATTAAACTGGATTGAATTACACAGTTATATACAGAGAATATGCCCTTGCAGTTGTATTGATGAATGCAGCCACTAGTAATTGGCACGTAGTACTTCCCCTGATATTATTAGATACAAATTTCTGAGATTAGAATGAATATGAAGCATTCCTTTACCTAGCTTGATTCTTTGTGTAAATAATTAAAGAAAACAAGCTCTTGACACAATGGCCCCCATAAATGCTATCATAATAAGACATATTTACAAATCAAATGTAACGATGACCAGCTTGGTACCTTTAAACTTGTTTTCTCAGATTTAGCCCTAAGAAATGCAGCAGACTTTATTGATATTTGTGGCATCTTATTGTACTGCTAGATCCAATGGACCTATTAACTCACTGGATGGACAAATCCAGCTGGTCTGGCTTTCTCAAATAGAGGGATTGGGATTCCTTTTTTAATTTCCTTTGCTGTGTGTTTACCATTTCCTTCTCTCTAGTGATCTAGATATCTTGCCTTCTTTCATCTTTGAGAATCCCTGCCTGTACTCACCTGTCATGAGGCCTGAAATAAGGAACTGAAAAATTAGACAATTTCCAAATATTCAATATCTTTGTGGAGGCTCAATATCCAGAAGGTTCACTGCAGTTTTATGCATTCATTGGAGGTTGGGCAGAGTGTGGACAAGGCCACTGTTCATTCAGTACCTCTAGGGTCGGCACCTTCCTATGACGCTGGACAAGAAATGAGCAGAGGGCGACTCTCAGCTCTCCGACAGACTGGCAGCATAGTCTGCCAGTGTTTACCCTTCCAGAGGAATTCTGTGGAGCTCTTGGCATCCATCATCTCGTTTAATCTGCACAACTACTCTGTGAGTTCGCCATTATATCTTTGTTTAACAAATGAGGAAACTGAGACATGGAGTTGTTATATAACTCGCTCAAGATTCAGATTATAGAAGGCCACTAAAATGAAAAAGAGAGAAAAAAAAATCACTTGAGCTAGAAATGACAGAGTTGGAATCTGAACCCAGGACTGCTGGCTTCCAAATACACTGTTATTTTGCACTACCTTCTGTATGAATACTTATGCAATATATCTTCCTATAGCTTATATATTTTTTAAAAGATTTTTTAGATGTAGACCAATTTTTTAAAGTCTTTATTGAATTTGTTACAATATTGCTTCTGTTTACATTTTGGTATTTTGGCCACGAGGCATGTGGGAATCCCAGCTCCCCAACCAGGGATAGAACCCACATCCCCTGCATTAGAAGGCGAAGTCTTAATCACTGGACCACCAGGGAAGTCCCTATAGCTTATACATTTTAAAAAAATAATAAAACTGGTCATCAGTCCCTTGGTAGCCTAATTTTTTAATCCTTTTCTCAGAGGAGAATCTGAAGGTCTGGTGGAAAACCAGAAGGTATTTTATTTATTTATATCAGGGACCTAGACAGTGGAATCTCATGCCTTTTCCTTAGCACCCAAGTTTTCACCCTTTTTGTGTATATGTTATCACATACATTTTGTTTATTAAGTTTTATTTGTTTGCACAAGCTTTCCTTACAAGAAATGTAAGTCTTGCCTAGAAGTCTTGCATAGTGGTTATGAGCACAAACTCTCAAGCCAGGCTACTTAATTCAAAAACAAACTCCTCCATTTATTATTCAACCTTGGGCAAGTTGCTTACGTTCTGTAGGTCTCCGTATCTTCCTCTGTAAAATGGGGATGATGATGGTGGTAGCTATCTGTGGATAAAATGAGATAACACATAGACAGTGCCTGGCACTAGTAAGAACCGGAAAGCCTTAGCTACTGTTACCAGTATAAGAAGCATCAGTCTTTAACTCAGGACTACAATAAGAAGGCTTACTGAATATGGGGACCCCATTCTGCTTTCTCTTTCCTGTTAACTGGGAGGATAATTAGGATTCTTTCATCCAGAGGCAGAACAAGGTCATCTCCCAAAATTAGGCCAAATAATGGGGTCCCAGTGAATTGGAAGCAGACAGGTCATCTCACTTCTACATTCAGCCCTGCTCTTAGCTGTATGACTTTGGGCAAGTCACATTAAGCCTTTGGTTTCCCCTTGTCTCAGACATGGGGAAATCAACCTGCCCCCGAGGTTCCTGCCAGGGTTAACCTTATGGGAAGTACCCAAGCAATCATGAGTGAGCACTCACTTCCAAGAGGTTGTAATTTCCTTGCTTCACCTGACCATCACAATCTAGTCCAGGAAGACAGGAGCCCAGGCCATTCCTGAACTTTGCACTAGGGCAGCTGCTAACACCCCTGGCTGCACCCCACACCTCCTTAATCTGAAATCCCCATTAGCTCCAGCTGCAGGCCATCTATTACCTCACGCCCATAATGGGAGTTAATTTCTGTTGGGATCAGATGGTCTTCCCCCTGGAAATTTTTATTCATATTTCTTTCCTGTTTTGTGATTCTCAATCGGAGTTTTCTAATAACAGATCATTTCTTTTTGTCTAACTTTAATCTGGTCCTGCTTGACAAGCCCCATCCTTTTCATTGAAGGGTAAGACCACTTAAAGGAAGGCCAATAAGCCCTTGCGCTGCTCGGCCGGCTGGGGTGATTTGTCACCCGGTGCAGTGGTGGTCACACCAATGGATTTATCTCAAGGTAAATGGAGATGCTGAGACCCGGGACCTGGAGCTTTGATTAAGGTGCCCTTTTTGTAGTGTTGATAGATGTTGCTTGTGTTTATCTATTTGAAATGCCACTAAATCTGTGAATACAATGGAAAAAGAGACTACTTTGCTGCTGAAAACATATTAGTGATTTATGTTTCAGTAAGAAGCACAATAAAGAGACAGAGGCTATTAAGAGCAGCTATTTTCATGAGAAATAGTTCTGCTTTAAAACATTATTAACCCCAACTTGATAAAGACTTACATGCATGCATAATCATGTTTACTTACCCCTTTAGTTTTGTGTGACATGCATTTGAAGCACACATTCTCCAAATATTAATAAGTTAGCAGAATATTTACAGCAAAAGACACCTCTCCCAGGACTGTTCTGCATGTAAATTTCCTTCTCTCATGATAGGGACACATAATAAACTTATCTAGAAAGATTTGGAGTTTATATGGACTTCATATTGTTCAAAGCACTCTCAAATCCTACTCACCATCATTTGCTGTATCTCCAACCACCCCCTGCCCCCTTTGCATTGTAGTAGAAATAACCAGTAGGGTGACACATAAAGATTATAATGCATGGATATAACTTATAACATGAATCAATGTCATCAAGACGCACCCATTTAAATGAATAGGGTCAGATGAGAGTGCTGGATCACCCTGACTTGTGTGACAGTTACAAATGCATCACCTCGTATGCATAATAGGAGTGTACAAACCAGAAGAGATTTGTAAACTTGGTTCATTTCAAGCAGAACTGACCCACGGGAATGGAAACAAGAGAAAGGCAACCGGACTGGATCTGTCGGGAAATAAGTGATTCTGTGTTTTGTGGTTTCCTAAAACCCTAACGAGGATTTCGTGTGCTCCAGCTCCACTGGGGGAACCGAGAGCCCATTAGATCAGGCTGTTTATTTACCACGTTCGCTTTTAAAGGTTGCAGTGTTTGCACGGGGTAGACGGCGAGGGGTGGGAGAAAGGGGACAACCTGCGTGGAGGGGTTTGAGGTGTGCAATTCTTAGCAAGTCTGCGGAGGTGGGTAAAAACCCCAAGCGAGTTGGGCCTGGCAGAGTTAACAGTGTTCAGGGTGCAATTAAGGGTTTGGAAGGTTCTGTGGTGAGTGCTCTGATTTATTGATACGTTCCGGGGATTTCTCCGCAGCGGGGTGAACGGGGCGGGGGGCCGTTTGCGCCCCGAGAGCAGCCAGCGTCTGGCGGGTCCGGGGCTGGCATCGCGCGCCGGGTGTCAGCGCAGCACGGAGCGGAGGCCACACCTGCACCTCATTTGCTTGCGAGCAGCGCCATGACCCGCCTGCTGATGGGGCGCCTTCGCTTTCATCCTCCGGATTATGACAAGTTATTAATTGCCACCATTAGCCGCAGCAGCCTGCCCGAGATCTCTGCTGCTCTCTGGAGGTGAGAAACTGCGCGTCTGGATGCGGAGGGAAGAGGCTCCGAGCAGCGCGGGGCAAACATAGCAACAATCTGCCCAAAAGGGATTATGAGACGGTGAATAATTTATTAGAAAACATTTTTCTTTGTCCTTCCCACACACCCACAAATCCTCCCCAAGCGCTCTTTACCAGCCTTGCAGATAATGTGCTTACACATCTCAGAGCTTGCTAAATAGTCTGAAGAGGCCATCGGGCTCACCCTCCACTCCGCGGCTGCCAGGACCGCGCAGACCCAGCGCGCGGCCTCGGGTAACTAGACTCGATGGCAGAGGCCGATAGGAAAAACCATAGGATGGCTGCCCTGCCTCCTTCCCGGCTCCTGCTTCCCACAAAGAACAGGCATACCTGCTCACATGCTTTATATTTGCACATAACCCACAGTTTCATTCCTTGCCACGTGTATTGATTGAGGTTCTACTTCGATAGGGAGTTACTTTGTCCCTGGAACCTTCTGGACAAAGCTAAGGCCACACGGTCTCCACAGCCAACCATGCCTTCGACAGACAGAACTGTAAGCCATTCTACTAGAGATACAAAGAGGAAAGATTCGGGCCTTGCCCTCAGAGAGACCGTAGCCTGTGTTCACATCAGTGATGCTACTGCAGGCTGAAATACTGGGGGCTCTCTATTCCCGAGATCTCTGTGAGTAGGAGAAATAGTCATATCTCCTCAAAGGTTGGGAATAACACAGTCTGAGATCCAGCCAAGCATATCTGACATGAGTGTCTTCTAAGTCAAGGCTTCAATGATGCCAAAATCTTTTCCTCTTTAAAGTCTGAAATCTCTTAAAATGATGCTCTTTGACCTGCCTTTCCAGGGCCTTGGTGGCTTAATTCAGTCATTCAACAAACCTTTAGTAAATGCTCTCTATGTGCCATGCTTCACGCTGGGCTCTGGGGATAGTGGTAAATAGGTGTGTTCCCTGCCATCCTGGAGGACTGCTCAGATTCTGAAGAGACGGCCTCAAGCCTGCAGGTGCCACATGGGCATCTTAGCTGAGACTGAATCAAGCAAAGATGAGACAACAAGACCGGCTGCCTCCATTGTATGTGCTTGAATGTGCTTTAATGACAAGCATGACGGGTGTTCCAATCCTCCTGCAGTTACTGACTGCCCTAGTCTCGTAGGTAAACTGCACACACACACACTCACAGGGGTACACACACACACACACTCACAGTAGAAGGCTAACATGAAAAAGGCAGGTAATTCAGAAGACACATTCATCCATGTATTTATTTGACCAACACATTCTGAGCACTTACATGAATCAGGCCCTATAGCCACTGCCAGGCACCTCCCACTTCCTAGTCCCTGCTCACAGACCAGTGTGTGAGGTAGTCTACTGTGTAAAAAATTCTAATTATATGTGATCAGTACACTAACCAAGGGAGGTATCAAGTCGTCCAGAAGAAGAGAAGAGGAAATAACTAGTTAGGCTTGGGAAGGTACAGGAGGGTATGTAGATCAGGAAGGGTTTCCTCAGGGCAGCAATATTCTAGTTGGGTCTTGAAGGATGAATGGGCCTCACAACTGAAGAAAGGGTGCAAGAGAGTGGAAAATGGGGAGAGGAAGATGGGGAAAAGTGGCATGCGCTCCGGGGATGGGCACTAAAGGAAGACTATTGGTTAGCTGGAATCATTCATTCATTCATCTGTCCACTCATTCAAGAAACATTGAAGCCTACCATGCTGTTATAAACTGAATGTTTGTGTCTCCCTAAAATTCATATATTGAAGGCCTAACCCCTGTGCAGCTGCATTTGGAGTAAGGAAGTAATTAAGGTTAAATGAGGTCATATGGATGGCCTTGATCCAATAGGATTAGTATCCTTTTGAGAAGAGACACCAGAGAGTTCTCTCTGTCCCTCTCTCTCCTCCATGTGCATGGATCCAGGAAAGGACATTGCAGGACAGAATGAGAAGACAGCCATCTGCAAACCAGGAAGAGAGCTCTCACCAGAAACCAACTGTGCCAGCACCTTAATCTTACTTCTAGCCTCCAGAACTGTGAGAAAATTAATTTCTGTTGTTTAAGTCACCCCGTCTATGGTATTTTGTTATTGCAGCCCAAGGTGACTAATGCACGTGCTGTTAACACTGTACTGAACACTAAGTAATCAAAGATAAATAAGACCCATCACTGCCCTCAAAAGCTCAGGGCTATGTAGGAGAGACTGACCAATAGACAAACAGTGGGCAAAGGAAATAAATATTATGGTGGATTACATGATTACTGCTTGAAATAATCAAGATCTATTTTATTAAGTGAACAATTTTATCTGTTCTTGGTTAAGCATATTTGAGTATGATTGAAGGATTTTATTTTAGAGTCATTAATGCTATTTACCAATATTTCAATTTCTTCTCATTCTAAGCAAATTCCCCACTCACTTGAAGTTAACTGGGTCTACGTGATTTGCCTTAAAAAATGAATTGTGGGGCTTCCCTGGTGGCGCAGTTGGTGAGAGTCCACCTGCCGATGCAGGGGACGTGGGTTCGTGCCCCGGTCCGGGAAGATCCCACATGCCTCGGAGCGGCTAGGCCCGTGAGCCATGGCCACTGAGCCTGCGCATCAGGAGCCTGTGCTCCACAATGGGAGAGGCCACAACAGTGAGAGGCCCGCGTACAAAGAAGAGTAAAAACTGTATAATCACTATTAGTACTTGACTAATAAATACATCAATATTAAAAAAAAAAATGAATTGTGAGCAAAAGTGACAGGTGTCACTTGCAGGCAGGAACCTGTAAGAGCTAGTGAGTGATTTGCCAAGTTTTCTTCTCCTACATAGATAGCAACCATCAACATTCCAGGTGTGGGAAGCTTCATCAGCCCAGATCTTTGTGTGAGACAATCAGAAGAAGGGCTGCTAAGAACAGGCAGCAGGGGTAAGAAATGAACCTTTATTGTTTTAAGCCACTGAATTTGGAGTTTATTCATTATTGTTGCACAATCTAGCCTAATATGACTAAAATAAGAAAGAAGAAGATGTACTCACATTCTGACTCTGGTAGACATTCTGGGGTATTGGTTTTGCCACTTGCAGCCCTAAGAGTAACCTATTGTAAGGGGGTGAAGAGATTGGACTTCTAGTTTCTGCTCTGCATGGTTGTCACATTTATCTACCATCAGGTTATAAAATAAATACATTAATGGATTTCCTCACAAGCAATAAGAAGTTGAGATTTTACTTGCTCATCTTCCCTTTCAGTATTACATCCTTCATCTGCCATATAAGATCTGTTGTGAAGCAACAAAGAAGCCTCTGTGTGAGGCTCCATATTTTAGAGACTCAAATTGCAAAAGGGTATGGCTTTCTAGTCTTCCAGAGGACTTTGCTCTTTCATGTCCTGATTGTGGACCCAAGAGCAGAAGGTTCTGGAAACAAGTGTCTGGTTTGAAGTCCTAGCCCTACCACCTACTAGCTATGTGGTCTTGGACAAATTACTTAATCTCTTTAAGCAGCAGTTTCCTCACCTGTAAAATGTGAATAATACCTCCTGGGCATGTTTTGTGAATTAAATGAAGTAATGCACATATAGCTCAATAAATAGTCATCATTATTATTCTTGGTGTTGTCATTGTTTTTCACCATCGGGACAGGCTTAAAACCAAATGTCAAAAGTCCTTATCATAAAGCCAAGACTATTCTTAGAGAGTTTACTTAAGGATCAGCTGGGAGGCCAGGATTTGGAATAAACTATCTTCCAGCTCGTGCCCAAGGTTTGTGACCCTCCAGCAACACAGAGCTTCTTACAGGAGATTAAAGCATCTCCTCAGAAAGCTTCTACTCTGATGGGAGTCCTGCCAAGAGAGGACCCAAGTTACAGCTGGTGTGGATGCAAGCATGCTGCTTTCACAGGTCCTGGGAGCTAGCTTTCTTGTATGGCTTCTCTTTGGGATATTTAGCAACTCACTTTGAAGAAAGATAATCTCATTTTTGTTAGTAACCTGACCACCTGTCAAAACTGGACTTGTGAGAGGAATCGAGAGGCTAACCCTTGGCAGTCTAGCCAGGCTCTCATTTGGGTAATTACACTGGCAGTGGCTGCTTTATTCAACATGAACTTGGCTTTCAGTCCTAGCCATCTTCTGAGCCTCTGAGATGCAACTGAAAGGACTTCTGGGAGCTGCCCAAGACAGCTGAGAAGTAGGAAGGGTGATTGACGTAGAAGCACTGTGATTGATGTCCACTTGCATTTATGGAAATGATTTTCTATTTGAGGAAAAGTGGCAACAAAGAAAAGAGAAATATAAAGGGTACTAAACATTCTGCTCTAACTCCCTTCTGTCACTATTAGAGGCTATTCTTTAACGCTGAGCTTCTAAAAAATAATTTGTTTGATGAACTTCTAATGATGTTTACCAGATGCTGGGCCAAGTGCTGTGATACAATTCATAAGGCCTTGACTTTCTCTATAAGGAGCTCCTAGTCATGTAATCCAACAATCCATTCATTCAACACATTGACTGACACCCATTATGTGTCAGGCACTGTGTTGTACTCGGTATACATTGGTGAACAAAACAGAAAGCTCCCTGCCTTCATAGAGCTTAGAGTTTAGAGGCAACCTTTGAAAACATAGGCACAAAAAAGTATACGAGGGCTTCCCTGGTGGCGCAGTGGTTGAGAGTCCGCCTGCTGATGCAGGGGACACGGGTTCGTGCCCCGGTCCGGGAAGATCCCACATGCCGCGGAGCAGCTAGGCCCGTGAGCCATGGCCAATGAGCCTGCGCGTCCGGAGCCTGTGCTCCGCAATGGGTGAGGCTGCAACAGTGAGAGGCCCGCGTACAGCAAAAAAAAAAAAAAAAAGTATACAATAAAGAATTGTTTTCATGTCAGCACAGGAAAATAATGGGGACCACCACCAAGGACATGTGGTGGGCATCAGGGAGCAAAAGAGAAACAAATAAATCCTGAAAGTGCTCTGGGAAAGGTACATGTACCAAAGGCTTTCAGAGCAGGAATGCCAGGGTGCTTGTTCACCCTGACTGCAGGCCAGACTGCCCATGGGGGGACGTGCATACAGGAACCCAGGTGCACAGGAATGAAACAAACCAACCCACCTACATTCTAGAAGTATTTTCTCAGAATACAAACCATTAGGGATCTAAGACCCTGGCTTAGAGAAAATTCCATTTTATGGTGTTTCTGTAACTGTATAGATACACAAACGTCATTTTAAAGATCACTTATTCCACAAGTATGAAACTGGGTACAGCATGATACTTATCACTGAAAAAAGCAGTTAACACATCTTGCCCTCCTTCTGCAAGCTCTCTCTGATTGCGCCACACCAAGCCCTCCACACTCCTGTGAGTCTCCTGTGATTCTTCTCTACATCCCATAACCCCCTATGTGTGCATTTTGTATACTTTTATATCACTGATTTATTGGGTTTTTCTCACCTTCTAGTCTGTGAACATCTTGAAGGCAGACACTGTCTTGATTACTTCTATATGCCCAGGGCCTAGCTTCTTAGTTTGGATTTCCCCAGCAGGAGCCTCTCAGACAAGCATTCAAGTACAAGTAGTTTCTTTGGGAAATGGTCCCAGAGAACATTCGGAGGGTATTGGGGAGGGGAAACAGCAGAGGGAAAGAAGCTAATAAGAAGGGTGTTATGAAGCAAGATACCAATCCCTCTGGAGAACTACGGGGACAGTGTAGAATATGTCCCAGTGTTGTCCCACTCAGGGGTGGGGAAGCTGGGGCATTTATCCACCAACTTCCCATCCGTTGTTGGTTGAGAGCTGCTCCTGGGGGCATGAGCTCTCCAGCATTTCTGACTTGGTCTCCTCCCAGACCAGACATGCTACTGGGTCCTTAAAAAGCCCTCAGACAGAGTCCTAGGTGCTTGCTATAAGCAACCTTCAGAACGTGGAGGTGAGTGCCAAGGGATAGGAGTGGGGTGCCAACAGCATCTACTGGACTTGCTCAGTGCCTGGCACCCAGGGGCTGCTCGGTAGGCTTTGGTGGCTCAACATAACAAAACAGCCAAGCAGCACACGTGGTTAAGGAATACAATTCAGTAGGGGCCCCACAGGCAAAGCTCCTGTTATTGACATGGCATCAAGCAAGCAGTGAAGTGTTAGATCTAGGGGCAGCCTCAGTACGTTTTCGGGGGATGTTTTTTTCTGCAGCAATCATGAACACGATAGCTGGGAAGAGCCATGTGATTTTAACCACTCCTTTCTACTTTGCCCGGTTCCCATGTAAAAAATCTCCTGTTAGCGCAGTGATTCCATCTGTGTTTTCTCACCTGCAGGTGTTAGGGGCTCAATTACCTGAGCTTGCTAATATGTTGTTACTTTCTGAAAGGATGTGAATTAAAGCAGATGTTACTTATAAGTGATATTTACTAGCAATGCTTCCAACTGGTTTGTTAACCTACACACTCACAGTCAGATACGACCTCTTCATTGATCTTTCAGAGAGAGGACCCCAGCCTCCTTGAAACTCCCTTATATTTCTGGAAGTCCCTCTGGTTGCCCTTCCTGTTTAAAAGTGACACAGGGAGAGACCTTCAAGATGGCGGAGGAATAAGACGTGGAGTTCACGTTCCTCCACAAAAATACATCAGAAATACATCTACATGTGGAACAACTCCTACAGAACACCTACTGAACGCTGGCAGAAGATCTCAGACTTCCAAAAGGCAAGAAACTCCCCGTGTACGTGGATAGGGCAAAACAAAAAAGAAAAAGCAGAGACAAAAGAATAGGGACGGGACCTGCACCAGTGGGAGGGAGCCGTGAAGGAGGAAAGGTTTCCACACACTAGGAAGCCCATTCGTGGGCGGAGACTGCGGGTGGCGGAGGGGGGAAGCTTCGGAGCCACCGAGTAGAGCACAGCAACAGGGGTGTGGAGGGCAAAGCGGAGAGATTCCCGCACAGAGGATGGGTGCAGACCAGCACTCACCAGCCCAAGAGGCTTGTCTGCTCACCCGCCGGGGCGGGCGGGGGCTGGGAGGTGAGGCTTGGGCTGCGGAGGTCAGATCCCAGGGAGAAGACTGGGATTGGCGGCGTGAACACAGCCTGCAGGGGGTTAGTGCGCCACGGCTAGCCGGGAGGGAGTCCGGGGAAAAGTCTGGAGCTGCCTAAGAGGCAAGAGACCATTGTTTCGGGGTGCGCGGGGAGACGGGATTCAGAGCACCGCCTAAACGAGCTCCAGAGACGGGCGCGAACCTCAGCTACCGGCGAAAAATCCAGAGATGGGCATGAAATGCTAAGGCTGCTGCTGCCGCCACCAAGAAGCCTGTGTGCAAGCATAGGTCACTATCCACACCTCCCCTCCTGGGAGCCTGTGCAGCCCGCCACTGCCAGGGTCCTGTGATCCAGGGACAACTTCCCCGGGAGAACGGACAGCGTGCCTCAGGCTGGTGCAACGTCACACTGGCCTCTGCCGCCGCAGGCTCGCCCTGCATCCGTACCCCTCCCTCCCTGCAGCGTGAGTGAGGCAGAGCCCCCGAAACAGCTGCTACATTAACCCCATCCTGTCTGGGTGAAGAGCAGACACCCTCACATGGCCTACCCGCAGAGGCAGGGCCAAGTCCAAAGCTGAACCCCAGGAGCTGTGCAAACAGAGAAGAGAAAGGGAATCTCTCCCAGCAGCCTCAGGAGCAGTGGATTAAATCTCCACAGTCAACTTGATGTACCTGCATCTGTGGAATACCTGAATAGACAATGAATCATCCCAGAATGGAGGTGGTGGACTTTGGGAGCAACGATATGCATATATTTTTTATTTTTCTCTTTTTGTGATTGTGTACGTGTATGCTTCTTTGTGTGATTTTTCTCTGTATAGCTTTACTTTTCCCATTTGTCCTAGGATTTTGGATGTCCATTTTTGTTTGTTTCTTTGTTTGTTTTTGTATAGTTTTAAGCACTTGTTATCATTGGTGGATTTGTTTTTTGGTTTGGTTACTCTCTTCTTTCTTTTTGTTCCTTTTTCATTACTTTTTAATTTTCAAAAAATTTTAAAAATTATTTTTTAATCTCTTCCAACATCGTCCTCAATGGTGTAAAACTGAAAGCATTTCCACTAAGATCAGGAACAAGACAAGGTTGCCCACACTCACCACTCTTATTCAACATAGTTTTGGAAGTTTTAGCCACAGCAATCAGAGAAGAAAAGGAAATAAAAGGAATCCAAATTGGAAAAGAAGAAGTACAGCTGTCACTGTTTGCAGATGACATGATACTATACACAGAGAATCCTAAAGATGCTACCAGAAAACTACTAGGGCTAATCACTGAATTTGGTAAAGTAGCAGGATACCAAATTAATGCACAGAAATCTCTGGCATTCCTATACACTAATGATGAAAAATCTGAAAGTGAAATCAAGAAAACACTCCCATTTACCATTGCAACTAAAAGAATAAAATATCTAGGAATAAACCTACCTAAGGAGACAAAAGACCTGTATGCAGAAAATTATAAGACACTGATGAAAGAAATTAAAGATGCTACAAAGAGATGGAGAGATATACCATGTTCTTGGATTGGAAGAATCAACATTGTGAAAATGACTGTACTACCCTAAGCAATCTACAGATTCAATGGAATCCGTATCAGACTACCACTGGCATTTTTCACAGAACTAAAGCAAAAAATTTATAATTTGTATGGAAACACAAAAGACCCCGAATAGCCAAAGCAATCTTGAGAACGAAAAACGGTGGTGGAAAAATCAGGCCCCCTGACTTCAGACTATACTACAAAGCTACAGTAATCAAGACAGTATGGTACTGGCACAAAAACAGAAATATAGATCAATGGAACAGGATAGAAAGCCCAGAGATGAACCCACAAACATATGGTCACCTTATCTTTGATAAAGGAGGCAGGAATGTACAGTGGAGAAAGAACAGCCTCTTCAATAAGTGGTGCTGGGAAAACTGGACAGGTACATGTAAAAGTATGAGATTAGATCACTCCCTAACACCATACACAAAAATAAGCTCAAAATAGATTAAAGACCTAAGTGTAAGGCCAGAAACTATCAAACTCTTAGAGGAAAACATAGGCAGAGCACTCTATGACATAAATCACAGCAAGATCCTTTTTGACCCACCTCCTAGAGAAATGGACATAAAAACAAAAATAAACAAATGGGACCTAATGAAACTTCAAAGCTTTTGCACAGCAAAGGAAACCATAAACAAGACCAAAAGACAACCCTCAGAATGGGAGAAAATATTTGCAAATGAAGCAACTGACAAAGGATTAATCTCCAAAATTTATAAGCAGCTCAATAACAAAAAAACAAACAAACCAATACAAAAATGGGCAGAAGACCTAAATAGACATTTCTCCAAAGAAGATATACAGACTGCCAACAAACACATGAAAGAATGCTCAACATCATTAATCATTAGAGAAATGCAAATCAAAACTACAATGAGATATCATCTCACACCAGTCAGAATGGCCGTCATCAAAAAAATCTAGAAACAATAAATGCTGGAGAGGGTGTGGGGAAAAGGGAGCACTCTTGCACTGCTGGTGGGAATGTGAATTGGTACAGCCACTATGGAGAACAGTATGGAGGTTCCTTAAAACCTACAAATAGAACTACCATATGACCCAGCAATCCCACTACTGGGCATATACCCTGAGAAAACCATAATTCAAAAAGAGTCATGTACCAAAATGTTCATTGCAGCTCTATTTACAATAGCCCGGAGATGGAAACAACCTGTGTCCATCATCGGATGAATGGATAAAGAAGATGTGACACATATAAACATTGGAATATTACTCAGCCATAAAAAGAAACGAAATTGAGCTATTTGTAATGAGGTGGATGGACCTAGAGTCTGTCATACAGAGTAAAGTAAGTCAGAAAGAGAAAGACAAATACCATATGCTAACCCATATATATGGAATTTAAGAAAATATAAAGTGAAGAAACTAGGGGTAAGACAGGAATAAAGACACAGACCTACGAGAGAATGGACTTGGGAATATGGGAAGGGGGAAGGGTAAGCTGTGACAAAGTGAGAGAGTGGAATGGACATATATACACTACCAAACATAAAATAGCTAGCTAGTGGGAAGCAGCCGCATAGCACAGGGAGATCTGCTCGGTGCTTTGTGACCACCTAGAGGGGTGGGATAGGGAGTGTGGGAAGGAGGGAGATGCAAGAGGGAAGAGACATGGGAACATGTATATGTATAACTGATTTACTTTGTTATAAAGCAAAAACTAACACACCAATGTAAAGCAATTATACTCCAATAAAGATGCAAATTTTAAAAAAGAAAGAAAGAAAATAAAGTTATTAAAATAAAAAATTTTTTTAATTTAATAATTATTTTTTATCTTTTTAAATTACATTTTTATTTTTATTTAATAATATATTTTTAAATTTTTTATTTTAATAACTATTTATTTTATGATCTATTTTCTTTCTTTTATTTTTTATTTTCTCCCTTTTCTTCTGAGCTGTGTAGCTGACAGGGTCTTAGTGCTCCAACCAGGTGTCAGGCCTGTGCCTCTGATGGGGGAGAGCCTAGTTCAGGACATTGGTCCACTGGAGACCTCCTGGCTCCGCATAATATCAAACAGCAAAAGCTCTCCCAGGGATCTCCATCTCAATGCTAAGACCCAGCTCCACTCAACGACCAGCAAGCTACAGTGCAGTACACCCTATGCCAAACAACTAGCAATACAGGAACACAACCCCACCCATTAGCAGAAAGGCTGCCTAAAATCATAATAAGGCCACAGACACCCCAAAACACACCACCAGACACAGTCCTGCCCACCAGAAAGACAAGATCCAGCCTCATCCACCAGAACACCGCCACTACTCCCCTCCACCAGGAAGCCTACGCAACCCACTGAACCAACCTTAGCCACTGGGAGCAGGCACCAAGAACAACAGGAACTACGAAACTGCAGCCTGCTAAACGGGGACCCCAAACACTGTAAGTTAAGCAAAATGAGAAGACAGAGAAACACACAGCAGATGAAGGAGCAATGTAAAAACCCACCAGACCAAACAAATGAAGAGGAAATAGGCAGTCAACCTGAAAAATAATTCAGAGTAATGATAGTAAAGATGATCCAAAATCTTGGAAATAGAATGGAGAAAATACAAGAAACATTTAAAAAGGACTGAGAAGAACTAAAGAGCAAACAAACAGTGATGAACAACACAATAAATGAAGTTAAAAATTCTCTAGAAGGAACCAACAGCAGAGTAACTGAGGGAGAAGAACGGATAAGTGACCTGGAAGATAAAATAGTGGAAATAACTACTGCAGAGCAGGATAAAGAAAAAAGAATGAAGAGAATTGAGGACTGTCTCAGAGACCTCTGGAACAACATTAAATGCACCAACATTCCTATTACAGGTGTCCCAGAGGAAGAAGAAAAAAAGAAAGAAACTGAGAAGATATTTGACGAGATTATAGTTGAAAACTTCCCTAATATGGGAAAAGAAATAGTTAAGCTTTAAATGATACATTAAACAAGAAGGATTTAATTGATATTTATAGGATATTCCATCCAAAAACAACAAAATACACTTTATTCTCAAGTGCTCATGAAACATTCTCCAAGATAGATCATATTTGGGTCACAAATCAAGCCTTAGTAAATTTAAGAAAATTGAAATCATATCAAGTATCTTTTCCAACCACAAGGCTATGAGACTAGATTTCAAATACAGGAAAAAATCTGTAAAAAATACAAAGAAATGGAGGCTAAACAATACACTACTTAATAACCAAGAGCTCACATGAGAAATCAAAAAGGAAATCAAGAAATACCTAGAAACAAATGACAATAAAACACGATGACCCGAAACCTATGGGATGCAGCAAAAGCAGTTCTAAGAGGGAAGTTATAGCAATACAATCCTACCTCAAGAAGCAAGAAACATCACAAATAAACAACCTAACCTTACACCTAAAGCAATTAGAGAAAGAAGAACAAAAAAACCCAAAAGTTAGAAGGAAAGAAATCATAAAGATCAGATCAGAAATAAATGAAAAAGAAATGAAGGAAACAATAGCAAAGGTCAATGAAACTAAAAGCTGGTTCTTTGAGAAAATAAACAAAATTGATAAAACATTAGCCATACTCATAAGAAGAAAAGGGAGAAGACTCAGATCAATAGAATTAGAAATGAAAAAAGAGAAGTAACAACTGGCACTGCACAAATACAAAGGATCATGTGAGATTACTATAAACAACTATATACCAATAAAATGGACAACCTGGAAGAAATGGACTAGTTGTTAGAAAAGCACAACATTTCGAGACTGAACCAGGAAGAAATAGAAAATATAAACAGAACATCACAAGTACTGAAATTGAAACTGTGATTAAAAACCTTCCAACAAACAAAAACCCAGGACCAGATGGCTTCACAGGTGACTGCTATCAAACATTTAGAGAAGAGCTAACACCTATCCTTCTCAAACTCTTCCAAAATATAGCAGAGGGAGGAACACTTCCAAACTCATTCTACGAGGCCACCATCACCTTGATACCAAAACCAGAGAAAGATGTCACAAAGAAAGAAAACTACAGGCCAATATCAGTGATGAACATAGATGTAAAAATCCTCAACAAAATACTAGCAAACAGAATCCAACAGCACATTAAAAGGATCATACACTATGATCAAGTGGGGTTTATTCCAGGAATGCAAGGATTCTTCAATATATGCAAATCAATCAATGTGATACACCATATTAACAAATTGAAGGATAAAAAATATGATCATTTCAATAGATGCAGAAGAATCTTTTGACAAAATTCAACCCCCATTTATGATAAAAAAAAATACCTTCCAGAAAGTATGCAAAGAGGGAACTTACCCCAACATAATAAAGGCCATATATGACAAACCCACAGCCAACATCATTCTCAATGGTGAAAAACTGAAAGCATTTCCACTAAGATCAGGAACTAGACAATGTTGCCCACTCTCACCACTATTATTCAACATAGTTTTGGAAGTTTTAGCCAGAACAATCAGAGAAGAAAAAAGAAATAAAAGGAATCCAAATAGGAAAAGAAGAAGTAAAGCTGTCACTGTTTGCAGATGACATGATACTATACATACAGAATCCTAAACACTCTGCCAGAAAACTACTAGAACTAATCAATGAATTTGGTAAAGTAGCAGGATACAAAATTAATGCACAGAAATCTCTTGCATCCTTATACACTAATGATGAAAAATCTGAAAGAGAAATTAAGGAAACACTCCCACTTATCATTGCAACAAAAGAATAAAATACCTAGGGATAAACCTACCTAAGGAGACAAAAGACCTGTATGCAGAAAACTATAAGACACTGATGAAAGAAATTAAAGATGATACAAATAGATGGAGATATACCATGTTCTTGGATTGGAAGAATCAACTTTGTGAAAATGACTCTACTACCCAAAGCAATCTACAGATTCAATGCAATCCCTATCAAACTACCAAGGTCATTCTTCACAGAACTAGAACAAAAAATTTCACAATTTGTATAGAAACACAAAAGACCACGAATAGAAAGAAAAGCGGGCTGGAGGAATCAGGCTCCCTGACTTCAGACTGTACTACAAAGCTACAGTAATCAAGACAGTATAGTACTGGAACAAAAACAGAAATATAGATCAGTGGAACAGGATAGAAAGCCCGGAGATAAACCCGTGCACCTATGGTCACCTTATTTTTCATAAAGGAGGCAAGAATATACAATGGAGAAAAGACAGCCTCTTCAATAAGTGGTGCTGGGAAAACTGGACAGCTACATGTAAAAGAATGAAATTAGAACACTCCCTAACACTGTATACAAAAATAAACTCAAAATGGATTAAAGACCTAAATGTAAGGCCAGACACTATAAAACTCTTAGAGGAAAACATAGGCAGAACACTCTATGACATAAATCACAGCAAGATCCTTTTTGACCCACCTCCTAGAGTAATGGAAATAAAAACAAAAATAAACAAATGGGACCTGATGAAACTTCAAAGCTTTTACACAGCAAGGAAACCATAAACAAGACCGACAACCCTCAGAATGGGAGAAAATATTTGCAAATGAAGCAACTGAGAAACGATTAATCTCCAAAATTTATAAGCAGCTCATGCAGCTCAATATCAATAAAACAAACAAACCAATCCAATATGGGCAGAAGACCTAAACAGACATTTCTCCGAAGAAGATGTACAGACTGCCAACAAACACATGAAAGAATGCTCAACATCATTAATCATTAGAGAAATGCAAATCAAAATTACAATGAGGTATCACCCCACACCAGTCAGAATGGCCATCATCAAAAAATCTACAAACAATAAATGCTGGAGAGGGTGTGGAGAAAAGGGAACCCTCTTGCACTGTTGGTGGGAATGTAAATTGATACAGCCATTATGGAGAACAGTGGAGGTTCCTTAAAAAACTAAAAATAGTGCTACCATACGACCCAGCAATCCCACTACTGGGCATATACCCTGAGAAAACCATAATTCAAAAAGAGTCATGTACCACAATGTTCATTGCAGCTCTATTTACAATAGCCAGGGCATGGAAGCAACCTAAGTGTCCACTGACAGATGAATGGATAAAGATGACGTGGCACACACATACAATGGAATATTACTCAGCCATAAAAAGAAATGAAATTGAATTATTTGTAGTGAGGTGGATGGACGTAGAGTCTGTCATACAGAGTGAAGTAAGTCAGAAATTGAAAAACAAATACTGTATGCTAACACTTATATATGGAATCTAAAAAAAAAAGAAAAAGAAAATATAAATGGTTCTGAAGAACCTAGGTGCAGGACAGGAATAAAGACGCAGATGTAGAGAATGGACTTGAGGACATGGGGAGGGGGAAGGGTAAGCAGGGACAAAGTGAGAGAGTGGCATGGACATATATACACTACCAAACGTAAAATAGATAGCTAGTGGGAAGCAGCCGCAGAGCACAGGGAGATCAGCTCGGTGCTTTGTGACCACCTAGAGGGGTGAGATAGGGAGGGTGGGAGGGAGGGAGATGCAAGAGGGAGGGGATATGGGAACATATGTGTATGTATAGCTGATTCACTTTGTTATAAATCAGAAACTCACACACTATTGTAAAGCAATTATACTCTAATAAAAATGTTAAAAAAATAATAAAATAAATAAATAAAAGTGACACTGATGATACTAGTCCATGACTTTTTCCGGATCAGAGCTTCTTGTAGCAGAGTTTACATGAAAAACGCCATTCAAGGGCTAAACCAATAAAAAATTCATATATCCTGTAATTTCAAGAGATATGACTCCATGAAAATAACACAGTAATTCCCACATGTTCCAATATATTTATTCCTGGGACTAACGTTGGGGCAGTATAGTATAGGGGATAAGAGTAAGGTTTCTGGCGCCAGACTGCCTAGGTTCTGCACCTTTATTTTTCATCTGTAAAATGGGGCTAATACCACCCATCTCACAGGGTGGTAGTAAGGATTAAAGGAGTTAATACATGTAAACATCTTAGAATAATGCCTAGCTCTTTGAATAGTTCCCAGCACTATACTAGACACTGAGTGACCATGGAATGATTCATTCATTCATTCAACAAATATTTATTGAGTACCAACTATGTGCTAGTTGTCGTGCCATGTGTGAGAATACCACAGTGAACAAAATAAAGCTGGTCCCAACCCTTACAGAGTTTACAGTTATAGCTGAGAGCAAAGATGGTCATGATGGGGCTTCCCTGGTGGCTCAGTGGTTGAGAGTCCGCCTGCCGATGCAGGGGACACGGGTTCGTGCCCCGGTCTGGGAGGATCCCACATGCCGCGGAGCGGCTGGGCCCATGAGCCATGGCCGCTAAGCCTGCGCATCCGGAGCCTGTGCTCCGCAACGGGAGAGGCCACAACAATGAGAAGCCCGTGTACTGAAAAAAAAAAGAAAAAAAAAAAGATGGTCATGATGGACAAGGACCCCAGATGACAAGTAAGGATCAGGGGAAGCTTCCTGGGAATGAGGATTATGCTAGGACCTGGGGACTGGTGGTAGCCAGGCAAAGAGTGTTCCAGGAGGGGGTTGGCATGTGCCAAGATGGCAAACAGAGACAGAGTGGTTCACTGCAGCTGTGATACAGAGGGGCGGGATGGTGAGAGGGAGCTTGGGGAGGAAGGCAAGGAGGTAGGTCATGAAGGGCCTGTTTGCACTGTTAAGTGCTGCTCACTATCTTTGGAACAAATGGGTGAGAGGGAGGGAGGAAACACACCAAGTTTACCAGTCTTGCCACTTTGCTTACATGGCCTTACGCTGTAAGTTTTTGCTGTGTAAAGTGCACACATATTTTCACCCCATCACATTGTGAGTTCCTTGAGGATAGGAACCATGGGTCTTAGAGTTCTCTGAATCCTCCCTAGCCACTGCCAACCTTCTTGGTAATTTGGCCTCCAACTAGGCATCTCTTAGCACCTCTTACATAATCTCAATTCCAATGTTATTCTCTTTGGTCCTAGGAGCAGGTCTCCATCACCCGCTTAGGACCTCAACAGCCTGCCTTGCTCTTATCGGGTCTTCCCACCACCTTGGACTGGACTCTTCCCTCCACCCCCTGCCCTGAGATTACAACCAAAGCTTCCCAATGCTCTTTGTTTACCTGGGACACCTTCTAATTTCTCATCATCATTCCCTGCAGCAGTTTTATCACTTACCAGACCCTCCCTTCCACCCCAATGTGAATAGCTTGTTTAGACCAACCGTTGTAATTTTTTACCCTCTAGATACAGTGCAGTGAACAGCAATGGCTTTGGAGTCACACACATCTGAGACTGAATCCCACTTCCTAGCTGTGAGGTCTTAAGCGACTTACTTAATCTTGCTGGGCTCCATTTCTCTCATCTGTAAAATGGGACTCATAATACTTACTTGCAGGGTTGTTGTGAGGATTAAATAATGGTTATATAACTAAGATGCTCATTAAATGTTGGTACCTCTGTCCCTGACAATAGTGACAGCGTGTATAATTTCCAAGGCTTAAGCACTGCATGTCTACATTTTCTTTTGTGGTAACTGATTCAGTTCCCAGAAATCTTGTATCGGGTTGTAAATAAAATAGCCAATTAGGGTAAATGCAAGATAATTTCTTGGCACGAAGAGCTCTCTTTTCAAGGTTTATCCTGTAAATTTAAGTCATTCTCATTCTCAGCTGCTGGGACATTTTTCAAAATTTCAAAATACACGGTAACACAGACCTAAAACACACATCAGCAGTGATCAGTGAAAGAGAGCAAGCGATTCTGAAGTTGTTTTTCTCTAGAGCAAACATGTGTACGGCATCCAGAACTATGAGATCCTGATTGCTGGGCCAAACTTCCGACAAGATGCTGATGAGTTATAAACCCCTGGAGCTCTGCTTGAGTCACTGATGGAAACAGCAGTAGCGTCCAAGCCCTTGGATGGAGTCACAGCCTTATAATTAGTCTTGAGCGTATGGTTCATTATCATGGGCCCAGTCATGTGCAGATGAGAGAAAAGGAGTGAGGGACAGGGAAACAAATTGAAACGCGTACCCTGAGAAAGGAAGAGAGATGAAAACCACTTACAACTCATGACTATACTTATAAGATCTTAACCGCTGAAGTTTGGGAAAGCCAAACTGATTTCAAGGGGACTTAATGAATATAAGTACTGGCCGCGGGGCCACCTTGGGAAGTGTGATGGGCATTGTGTCAGTCTTTTCTTTCTGCCCCTTTTGCAACTCTCTCTCTCCCTCTCTCTCTCGTTTCTGTGTTCTCACTACCAGGGCACCTAAGAGTGAGGATGGGAAGGAAAGCATGGAAGAAGAGGAGGAGAGAGGGGAGGAGGGAGGAAGAGAGGGGGTGACCAGCTCAGGGAGCACCGACCACTACGATGAGTGCCCAGCGCTCTGCCAGCCGCTTCCTGTTCCTTAGCTCAGTGTCAGGAGCACGGGCATTGGCAGCAGACAGACCTGCTTCAGAGTCCACCCTGGTCCGACCCAGGCAAGTGGCCTCGGTTCTTTATATGTAAAATACCATCGAAGTGATTGGGAGTGTGAAATAAGATAGCGTGTAGGAAGCCCTTAGCATACAAATGAAATGCTCACTAGTCTCTTAATATTATTTCACTTTCCTCCATGACAGAGGGAAATGGGGCTTTTATCCCCACTTTGTGGATGAAGACACAGGCAAGTGGGAACACCGAGGGGACAGTGAGGTCCACGAAGGTGAAGGCCATGCCAGCCGTGGTCACGGCTGCACCAGGCACATAGGCAGTTAGGCCCATGGAAGGCATCACTAAATATCTGTGGTTGAGGAGGAATTCAAATTCAATGGCTGATCCAAGGCCAGTGTCCTCTCCAGTGCCAATTTCCTGTCCCCAAACAATCCTTTGTCTTTGGGGACAGCTGCCGAAAAGCACAGGCTTGAGAGCCAAACAGCCCAGGGTTCAAGTCCCAAGTTACAGACCTACTTTGTGAGCCAATTTTTGATACATTTCTTTTACTCTTCATGTCCCACTCTCACAATAGAGTCCCTTGGTCTTTTTTTTTTTTTTTTTGACATCCCAGCATATCTCAAAGGGAACCGAGGAAAAAGGATTATTTGGGGGCCAGAGCCTCAAAGAAAAATCCCATCCCTGGAGGCAGTATACTGGTGACAGAAAAGAAAAACATCAGGGACAGAGTTAGGATGGTGTGTCTGGTGTTTGCTTTATTAGATGGGAACAAAAATAACAAAATGAAAGAGTTTTGAGAGGGAGGGAGCTAATAATTACTGAGCAATGATTGTACACTCAACTGTGCTTGGTGTTTTTCATGTGGTCTCTCATTTTATCCTCTTGAAATTATGGAAGAAAGATTCCCATTTTACGGATAAAGAAACCGAGGGTCAGAAACGTTAAGCACCTTGGTCAGTTTAACCTGTCTTGTTAAATGGCAAAACAAGGCTTGTTTCCATGTTGGTTTGGCTCCAAAGCCCATGTTTTTTCCACAAGTACAGTCTGTCTCTCTTTAAGGTAGAAGAAAAATAGATTTGTCAGGCCTTTAAGTTTACCAAAAAGTTTCATCTTCTCCCCAGTGTCTACTGGGAAGTGACTTCTCTATGTTTGGAAGAACACTCATGTCTATGTTCTGCTCTCAAGATCTTCCCCTGCCCTTCTTTTTTTTTTTGCGGTATGCAAGCCTCTCACTGTTGTGGCCTCTCCCGTTGCGGAGCACAGGCTCCGGACGCGCAGGCTCAGCGGCCATGGCTCACGGACCTAGCTGCTCCGCGGCACGTGGGATCTTCCCGGACCAGGGCATGAACCCGTGTCCCCTGCATCGGCAAGCGGACTCTCAACCACTGCGCCACCAGGGAAGCCCTCCCCTGCCCTTTTTAAATTTTAATACTATATCAATTGATCAATGCGACGTGGAGTCTGCAGTTCCCTGGAATTTTATTCTATAGTCAGGCCACAAATTTGTGACTACTTTTAAAAATAGTGATTTGTACTCAACATGAGAGTTTTGAAGGAGATAAGCATATTTTTATATTTTAAAATATAATATTGATTCTTATAACACAAGAGAAAAGTAGGTGACGAGTCAGAGTGCTGGTTTAAAGACCGAACCCCATAAAGTTTACAGGCAATCTACAGTGAAGCTAAATCTAACAGCCATGAGACAAAAAATAACACAATCACTTTACAGAGGTTTTCCAGGCAACTCCGGAATTCAAGTGTCCAAGTTCAGTCCATGTAATAAAACAGAGTTTATGAAGGTTTTCCAATAGAAGTAGAAGATGGAGAAAAGAACACTTGTATCTGTGAACATTCTAAAACCAAAAGCCACACGAGGAAAGTTTACTACGTGTGAAACATTTGTTTTAAAGAGAAAAGATGCTAGACCATAAAGGGAACAAAATCGCTCATTAACCCAGGCAGCCGTAGAAACATCATTCATTCATTCATTCTTGCAACAAACCTTCACTGAGCACCTACTATAATGGCAAAGACCCAGCACAGCGGATGCAAAGCTAATTAAGGCATACTTTTTTTTTATATTGGAGTATAGTTGATTAACAATGTTGTGTTAGTTTCAGGTGTACAACAAAGTGATTCAGTTATACATATACATGTATTTATTTTTTTTCAAATTCTTTTCCCAATTACGTTGTTACATAATATCGAGCAGCGCTCCCTGTGCTATACAGTCGGTCCTTGTTGGTTATCCATTTTAAATATAGCAGTGTGTACATGTCTTCCTTTTATGCAGAATTTTCCGTCCCTCTCTCACCATAATTTTCTAACTTTCTCTTAAAGTGGAAGGAGAAGCAGCATTGGAGGGGGGACGCACAATGGATATATAAATATCTCACTTTTCCTACATCATCTTGCTGTGTGGCTTTGAGAAGTACACTCTTAAGTACTGGCAAGTATTTGCCGAGGCAGGAAGGTGCTCGTGAGCTTGCTGCATCTGGGGACCGGAGAGCAGTTCTCTGGGTGAGTGTAGGACTCATGATGCATGGTAGTCTGGGATGAGACAGATCGTGAGGGGTTTTATGAGTCATGAAAGGGAGTTTGTGCAGTAGGGAACAAAATGAGGATGTTAAGCAAAGGACTCCAGATAACTGTGCAGCTAACTTTGGCAGAGAGTATACTACAGGGGAGAAGATTTAAAGTATGGACATTAGGAGGCTAAACTGGTAATCCAGATGTGAGATGGTGGCCTGAATGAGGCCAGTGATTGGGAGGACGACAAGAGGGGGACTTGAAAGATTTGTAAGTAATGCATTTATATTCCTGCAATTATATTTCTGTTTATGGCAGTTATGGTAGGAATTATCAAGATACCACTCCTTGGACTGGGACCCCCTAAAAAATTGTGAAACAACTTTTTTGAATGAATCTGGACTCATCCATTCATTTTTAACACTAACAAACACTGGTATGTATTTTTAAAGGGTCTTGTACAGTACCTGGTGCATAGTAGAGGCTCAAAATTACACACTCAGACACACACACAATATCAAAATGGCCTAATAATTTGGGAGCAACCCTGAACCTCAAAACTAAAAGCATTTATTTAATTGAGCACAATCTTCACTAATCTATAACATCTTAAATTGTAGTGTAGGAGTTGGTTGTGTTCAAATTTAAGGAAAATAGAAGTCTTTTGCTGGCATTAAAAAAACATTACACCTCACCATCTCATTGTATTTAATAAATTACCTCTGCCACCTTCTTTTATTGACGAGGAAATTGGGCAACAGAGAACTCAAGCTACATGCTCAAAGCCACACAGCAAGATGATGTAGGAAAAGTGAAATATTTATTATATATCCATCTTGTATTCCCTTCCATTGCTGCTTCTCCTTCCACTTAAAGAGAAAGTTAGAAAATTATGGCGAGAGAGGGACAGAAAATTCTGCATAAAAGAAAACATTGAAAAAAATACAAATGTGGCCAAATTTAATTTCCAATACATGTCTCCACCTTAGGCTTTGAAAAAAAAGTTTAAAATGCTATTCTCCAAAACGAAGTTATTTGATAGAGGAATATTAACCTCCTGGCCCCTTGTACTTTTACTCGTTTTATCTCCTTTTCATTTTTGTTTGTGGGTCTATTCATTTTGGTGAGGCCAGGCACGTTGCTAGGTAACGGGCCCATCTCGGGCTAGCATGTTAGTTTGTCTGGCTGGCCCGGGTGGCAGACTTCCCTAGTGCTAGCTGCCGGCAATGCAGTCTCTTACAAAAAGCATTTATCACGGAGCAGGCACCGTAATGGCCACTCAGTGGAGGGGAAATTGAGCTGACCCGAAGGCCAAAGCTGTTAGGGAGACTGGTGGGAAGGGTAAGAGGGTCACAACACCCTTTTCCCACCCACTTAGTGGGCAGTAAGCGCTAGCACAGCACAGCCACTGTTTTCACTAACAAATCCTGAGGCTTTGCACCTGAAATAAATGTTTGCTTGACATTAAGGATTTAAAAAAATGGGCGAAAAAATCAAATCCGTTTGCTCCAAGAACAATGAGCTATGTGATTTAAAGTTAGCCAAAGTTCCCTCAAGATTTGATTTTTGGTAGTTATGCTGGAGGGGAGATCTGCAGAGAAAGTGGTGTGGTTCTAAATAATTAGGGTGTTCTGACAGTGGTAATAGAAACATTTCTTTACCTAGCTTCTTAAACTTGAAAGTAAAAAAATCTAAATATCTGTGCTTTTTAGATTTCTCCCCTCACCCTATAAATGAACCCAGTTTTACATATCAAATGCTGGTCATCACCAAATTTATATTATTTTCAAATATTTGTTGCATTACATAATGACCATTTCCTTCAATATTTATTTATGCTTAGCATGAAATAAAGTTTAAAATGAAAATCAAGAATTTTTAAGAACGTGTTTAAATATGCTTTGGCAATGTTGAGTAACAACACATATTTGGACGTGATGCTTTCCTATACCATGTGATAGATTGTTCTGGAGACATCCAGATTTCTTTGCTTTTTTAGGAATTATTTTATGTGAATAAATACAGAACAAAGAAAAACGGCATTACAAAAATACGAAATACATGAGTGGTGCATAAAAGGATAAAAATCATTATAAACAGTAGGAAGGCTATACACAGATATATTTTATATTAGCGATGTAGAAATCTCGGCAAGGTTCAATTGTGGAAGAAAACAGAAATTCCTTCCCTATGCCCTTTGTTTTTCTCAATCAACTGTAGGCTGTGTCCTTTGTACTTGAACTTTAAAATTATGTGTCAAATTATATAAGGGATTTTAAATGTTCTTGCATGGAAAATAAGCACTAAATATTATCCAGAATTTCATTTTTAATTATCTTTATTATTAAACAGTATGTAGTCTCAATATTCTTCTTTACTTGGGTGAAAACTCTTGTTTTTCAAATGAGGAACATGTAACCCTCTATCAGAGATCCGCGCTCTAAATTGTATTAGCTGTGTGATTTTGGTCAAATGACCTTCTTTGAGTCCTAGTCTCCCTACCAGAGAATAGGGGAAGGTGAGAGCCACCCAGCTACCTCTCTGAGTAGTCGAGAGGATCAGACAAGATGTTAGCTGTAAAACACCACACAGACGTGGGACAACAATTTAATTACGGTGAAAAATAAAAACGTTTGGAGCAACTGAAAGGACTAGGGGTAGGTTTTCAATAGCACTCAAAATTCTCTCATTTTGGATAGAATTAGGCTTCTTGCCTTGATGAGATGCCAAATTTATAAGCCCGTTAGAGCCTCTGTGTTCTTTTTGACCTATTAGCCTCATTTTATACAGAGACAAGAGGAATTGCTGCAGCTTTTCTTTGGAAATGGAACAGAGTTGAGAGCACAAGAAGGGCCCTTTTCTTCATTCTGGCTCCACCGCTTTCAAACAACAATATTTAACCAACAAAAGAAGAGACCAAGTCAATCTCAGTTTTAGTGATTCCCCTGAAAGTCATCAAATAAAAATGTGAACTTTAAAATTGATCAGGATTAATTTCACTGACACTGTATCATGACATATATCTCTTCAGAGACCCATTTGTTGGGCTGCAGATGCAAAGAAAGTAAGGAAAGAAATAAATCAGAATACAATAAGGTAATTAGACTTTTGCCATTGATAGAATACTAAAAATGTCTGATTTATCAAAGCATTAACAAACAGAAGTAAACACAAGACTTATATTTTCTTACAAAATACCTAGAGAGGAAGATTAAAATAATAACCAAGACCATGTGTATCAATAAATTTAATTTATAAATATCACCTCATTGCCAAAAGATGCTCTTTCATTTGCTAATTTGAAGAGTGCAACAGCAAGGGATGGTTTATCAATCCAAGTGCCATTCTGATGTGTAACGGCTGTTCTCATCTCCATGGACATTTTCTTACCCAGATGAGAGAGTTCTAGCAAATATGAAGTACAGCTTAATAAATAAAGTTATTTAATCTTTTCCTGCAGTCATTATCTTCAATCTGAAATTAAAAAAATATATTTATAGTGTTTTTCTTCATCATGATTTCAATTCCAGTGTGCTTACCAAGAAAAATAGCTACCTGTTCCAGGTATTGTCTTAGGTGCGTATGTACATAATCTCATTTAATCCTGACAACAGCTCTATAAAGTAGATATTATTACCCCCACTTACAGATGAGAAAAGTGAGTCTGATAGAGGTATGGCAACTTGCTTTTGATAAATACGGAGTCAAGATTTGAACCCAGGCTTGTCCAACTCCAAAATATGTATTCATAATCACTACAATGTACTTGAAAATCTTGAGACTCAAAATTCTTTCAAGACAAACTGTGATGCTAATTACAGAAACTATAATTTAATATAGGCTATTAGATAAAAAGTTAAATTTTGATGAAAGGATTTTAGTGGTGAAAGAACCTCAGGAGCCATCGAAATTCAACCTTCATTTCCCAGATGAAGAAACTGGAGTGAGACAGTACGTGATTTACCGAGAAGCCCATGTAAGGTTATTATATGGATGTATGACTGAGTGGTTGTCCTACCAAATAAGTCAGTGTACATTTGCCTCAAATAGCTAGTCTATTTAAAATATTGTTCAACACACAACATATCTACCTACACAAAAATGTCAGGGAGGCATATCTGCTGCAAGATGAGGTAGAACATCTTAGAAGTCAAGGGAAATCGACCTATATTTCACTCCACACTGGGTTCTCCCATGCAGCCCCTATGCTAGGCACTAGGACACAGAGAAGAAGTGTTCTCAGCCCAGGTTTTGCACAGTAATAAAGACTACAGGAATTCTTATGAATTTTTAGTAATTTACTTGAAATTTAATTTGAAGACCTAGAGAAAGCATGAGGTTAATCTAAATAATTTATATGAACACTAAAACAGATGCTACTCCCTGTGGCAAAATTCATCCTCACACGCAAAAGGTGACTGAGTCTGAAGCCATCTTCCTTTTGGAGGTGGGGATGGAAGCAAAACTACTTAGACCAGATGTCCCTTCCAACATACATTCTACCCAAAGAAATGCTGAACCACCTTGTGATTCTGTCCCCAAACAGTCAATTAAGCAGAATTCTCTATGGGTCTTTCCTGATCAGACGAGGCAGAGCTCAGAAAATTATGAAATCATGTTATTTCAGGCTGAGTTTGACAACAAAGCTACAAATTTCTAACTTCAAAGTTATTTTGAACATGTCCACAAAAATATTTTTATAGTATCCACATAAATGAGACATACTGTTATAATAGCCATTTACATAAACCCATCTGCATTAAAATGTAAGCTATATAAACTGTTCAGTACACTGTCTCTAATATCTAACATTTTCCTCCACACAGTGTGGAATGCCCCAAAATTGTCATTAGCATGGTAAGCTTCTCATCATAAGTGCCCTCACACTTTCAAATTACTCTGCCATATCTGACCTGTCACGGAAAGTCAAAAGAAGAAAAAACAAGGATTGGAAATATCCTGATATCTTCAAAGTGACAGTTCTTTGGGGTTTGACTTTCTGAATTATAAATTCCTCAGGATGGAGATTTTCTTCTTCATTTGGCACATTTATCAGCTGCAAACTCTTACATGACTACGTAAAAATTGGCAATAAAGAAATCCCAAGAATATGGAATAGAAACTGACACATAGTAAGAAATTCAATAAAATATTTGATAAATGAATGAATATTTCTTCTTTTCTTCAATCACTTTCCAAATGATATCAAACAAACAGCCTTTACAAAAAATTACAGCATGGTTTTAAACAAATAAACCTTGAGCTTTCCTGAGGAGAGTAAGCTCTCTCTAATTTGTGCTTTATAGAGTCTACTTCAAAATATAATAATCTTATGTTACAATAACATAATTATATAAAGGTGTTGTAACACACCTTTTTCTTTCAATAAGGCACCATTTTCTTTATATTACTTGATTGAGAAAATATTTCCCTTAATGCAGCACAAACTAGAACTTAAAATAGTGTTAGAAATAGCTCTGCATTTTATTGATACAAGAGCCTAATCTCATAGGATGAAATAGGATTATTTTTCATCTTAAAATATCAGCTATAGTTCACTTTGATATAAAGCAGAAACTAACACACCATTGTAAAGCAATTATACTCCAATAAAGATGTTAAAAAATATATCAGCTATAGGACTCCAATTACCTTTAATATCTTCATTATAGATGTGAAGTAGGGATTCAAGGAATTAATTCTCATAATTTGGGTAGGGAAATAGTCATCAAATTTCCAGGTCAACAGTTTAGTTTAACAAACATTTCTTGAATGACTACTAAGTGCCATGGTAAACTTAAAAATGAATGAAACATAGTACCTACCTTCAGAAACAAATTCTGTAGTGTTCCAGGGAAAATAAAATGCATATGACAACATACACTAGTTCCCCCCTTATCCTTGGGGGATATGTTCCAAGACCCCAAAGGATGCCTGAAACCATAGTCATCTGCTTCATACAGCCATGATGATGTCCATGGTTGGATGTCAGAAGCAGACGATGTCGATGGCTGGAGATCCTGGGCAGGATGGAGTGGAAAGACATGAGATTTCATCACACTACTCAGAACAGTGCCCAATTTAAAACTTAAGGATTGTTTATTTCTGGAATTTTCCATTCAATATTTTCAGAACATGGTTGACTGTAGGTAACTGAAACCACAAAAAGTGAAACCACAGATAAGAGGGGACTACTGTATTTTATTAGAATAAGTAACATTATATTAACAATGGTATACCAAGGAGAGGGGATGGACAGTGAGAGTGGTCTACACCAGGTACAAGCATTACCTGTAGAGAATTTAAAAACCTGAACACATCTTAGTCTACTTATTATCACCATGTACCAACAATTCAACTGGGGTTGAAGATTATTCCCCCTGGGAAGTTCAGGTCCTTCTCAGAACCTCAGAATGTGACCCTATTTGGAAATAGGGTTGTTGCAGATATAACTAGTTAAGATGAGGACATACTAGAGTAGAGTGGGCCCTTAATCCAATGACTGGTGTCCTCATTTTCTTAATGGTGTCTTATTTCTCCGAATGAAGAAGAGGAAAAGAGACACAGGGGTAGACAAAAAAGAGAGAGCACCATGGGATGACAGGGGCAGGTACATCTAGAAGCCAAGGAACATCAAGGATTGCCAGCAACTGCCTGAAGCTAGGAGAGAGGCATGGGACAGGTTCTCCCTCATTGCCTCCAGAAGGAACTTACCCTGCCAACACCTTGATTTCAGATGTCTAGCCTCCAGGACCACGAGACAATACATTTCTCTTGTTTAAACCACCCAGTTTGTGGTACTTTGTAATGGCAGCACCAGGAAGCAAATACCATGACTATTCCCAAACCCTGCCCTCTTGGTATACCACTGAGTATTACTAATCTAATGTCGTCCCTACTAAAGTGTGTATTGTAGCTTAGAAATGCACAGCAAATCCCCTCTACCTGGAATACTCTTCTTAACATGTTAAAATCTCATTCATTCTTCCAGACTCAGCTCAAAAGTCACCTCCTCTGTGCTCTCCCTGCCAGTTTTCCCAGTCACAGTAATTGCACACTCCTTGGGTCTCCTTCACATCTCTTTTATACCACAAGGATAAACTTTGTCACGGTCTGGCTTCGTTGGTGCTTGTCTCTTCCCTCCTCACCCCCAAACAGAATGTGATGTTTGGGGGAGTGAAGGCATGTCTCATTAATCTCAGTCTTCCCAGTACCTAGTTGGGTGCTTAATTCCTAATAAACACAAATTCATATTTATTAAAGATGGACCTGGCTACATCCTTGACTAGATGTGTGAACTTGAGAAAATTCCTGAACCCTTCTGTCTTCAGTGTTCTCATCTATAAAATGGTGATGAGGAAACCTACTTGTGAGGTTGTAGTGAAGATGAACACAGATGAGATATGTGAAAATGCCCACACAGTGCAAGGCACAGAGTAAGCACATGACAAATACTTTTTTTAAAAGATTATACTCCATTTATAGTTATTATAAATTATTGGCTATATTCCCTGTGCTATACAATATATCCTTGTAGCTTATTTATTTTATACATAGTAGCTTGTGCCTTTTAATCCCCTACCCCTATCTTGCCCCTCTTCCTCTCCCCTCTCCCCACTGGTAACCACTAGTTTGTCCTCTATATCTGTGAATCTGTCTCTTTTTTGTTCTATCCACTAGTTTGTTTTATTTTTTAGATTCCACGTATAAGTGATATCATATAGTATTTGTCTTTCTCTATCTGAGTAGTGCTCCACTGTAAATATACACCACACCTTCTTTATCCATCTGCATGAAAAATATCTTTTAAAGGAATAAAATAAATGAATAAGGTGTCCTAGTGTAAAAGCAAACAGTAATAATAAAAACGGCCATTTATTAAGTAAGTGCCAGGCACTATTTTAGACAGAACATGTACATTACTGCATCATTCTTCAAATACCACCTGTCACTGTCATAATCTTCATTTTCTTTTATTAAGTAATTAAACTGAGGCCTACACATGTTAAGAAGTTTACCTAAGGTCAAGGGGAGATCCAGATTGTGACTCTGATCCAAATGAGTCCAAAACCTTAGCTTCCGGAAAAAAACAAAAAGCTGACCGGTACTTGATGTACCCCCCCCCCACCCCCGCATTGGTGTACCAGCTCAACCAAATGACACACCACTATATTCAACTTCCAGAGATAGTCATTTTATCAAATTTGCACCAAAACCTCAAAAAATCTGAGCGTTTTAAAAATTATACTCCTTAATACTAGAAAACTACAGCTGTCAGTGGTCACGTGAGATTTGGCTGTTTTCATGAAATACAAGCTGTGTTAATGAGAGGTATGTTAAAACAGTTTGTTGCTGTACAGCACTGTGTGTATAACTAAAACAGTCAGGACAGCTTCCCACATTCAGTGAGATGTTTACAGACTGGCAACTTAATAGGAATAAAAGCCGTAACCAAAGTATGGCTGATATGCTTTTGATGTCAGCTGCATGGAGTCCTTCCTGTTACAGTAGCTGGATTTTTTTTTTAAAGGAGATTGGATTATAACATTGGAAAGTGCTTTTCTTTACTGTATGCTGTGCCTGATTCTGTTATGAGGGAAATGAATTTAGATGTTTAAAAAAATCAAATTATTTATCTTCGTGTTCCCTGAAGTTTGCAAACTGCTGAGCTATATGATGCTTTGCCCTGCATTCTCCTCATTGAGTCTATCTGGGTAAATTAATTACTAGACAATCCTTAGGAATTAAGGGTATTTTAAGTTCAGAGGCATCTGCTTAGAGACTTCTAATGCCAGTAAATAGTCCCTTTGGAAATACACTCATTAATATGAGTGGCATAATTTTCATTTCCGCTGGCACTGTGGCATATGACTTCTTCAGTTTCAGCTACCCTCTGATTGACCTGTCAAGGGCATAAACCACTCTGAGGATGTTCCAGTGCTGTTTGTGTTTCTTTGGTGGATATAAGGGACCAGATTGATCTGCTGCGTGTAAAGGAATAATTTAGTAGATGATTTTCTCTGGTTTTAATGTGACACATTATCTATACAATCACACACACAGAACCTGAACTTATAATACGCTTACTAGACAATAGTACAAAACAAATAAACATTTTCTTAGATAACAGATATTCCATATGTCCTGAGGACATGAATTAGAAAAAAATCTATGTTGTGATTAATCCATTATGTAAAATGGAAATGCATTTTTAAGTTGAATGCCAATAAGATGTTGGCAGGGGATTGGTGGGAAAGATGGTGCTTAGAACACAGAGAACTGAAAATTACATTTTAGATTTTTTTCCCTCTCCTCTAAAATGAGAATATGGTCAGTTCTATATCACCTGGTTTTTATGAAGCTGCTGTGTCCTGGTTTTGGAGAATTCTGAATAGGGTGATTTTTTTTTTTTTTTTTTTTTTTTGCGGTACGCGGGCCTCTCACTGTTGTGGCCTCTCCCGTTGCGGAGCACAGGCTCCGGACGCGCAGGCTCAGCGGCCATGGCTCACGGGCCCAGCCGCTCCGCGGCATGTGGGATCTTCCCGGACCGGGGCACGAACTCGCATCCCCTGCATCGGCAGGCGGACTCTCAACCACTGCGCCACCAGGAAGCCCCTGAATAGGGTAATTTGAAGAGAGCTGCTCTTTCCCAGGCTTGAAACAAAAGCAAAGCATGGCCAGCTGGCCATTATTCCATCAGTTATTAGAAACATGG
This sequence comes from Tursiops truncatus, assembly GCF_011762595.2. Classification (NCBI taxonomy): domain Eukaryota; kingdom Metazoa; phylum Chordata; class Mammalia; order Artiodactyla; family Delphinidae; genus Tursiops; species Tursiops truncatus. Next base: position 130,141,987 of record NC_047034.1, on the reverse strand, counting down.
CACTGAGTGGGCATCCTCCAAAACGACACAGAAGAGCCACTTGTCATCCATCCATCCCATCAACAAATCTAATTTGGAAAGGTCAGGCAGGGAGAAAAGAAAACTTCAGTCCTCTGACAAAAACAAAGGCAAAAACTTAATTTAAATAATAGAGTTTTCAAGTGCACATAGAGCTGGTACTTGGCTACCCCCAGAAGCATAGCTGACCCTGGGTAATACCATCAGATCAATCACTTCTAATGATACTAATGATAATAAAGGACCACTTACACAGTACTTTATTAGTGCTATAAAGCATGTTCATATATTATATCATTTGATCCTCACAACAATCCCATGAAGGAGGCTACTTATGATAACTGTTAAGAACATAAGCTTTGGAGTCCAGCCAATTAGCTTAAAATCCTGGCCCCTCAACATAATAGCTGGATCACCTTGGAAACTTAGTTACGCTCTCTGAAACTATAATAGGAGTAAATGAGGTCATATAGAAAAAGCATTTTCCCAGTCCTTGGCTCACAATAACTAGTAATTGTTGTTATTATCATTCCATGACTTCAGTAACTTACTCTTTTCCAATCCAGAAATATACTTCCAAAAATGTGTCTTGAAAACCAGTTTCTGAAACTTTTTAAGCAAATATAAGTATTTATTGAATGAATGAATGGAAAGAACTCTAGCTCATGATCAATCAGGAAAAAAATAATACATTGGAAAGTATAATATTTGTTCAGCAAATATTTGTGTCTGAACTCTTACTGTGGACCAGAAGCTATTCTTCGGAGATCTCATTTAATCCTCCTAGTGATCCTGTGAGGTAAGTATTACCCTCTTTTACAGTTATAAAACTAATAGTCCAAACACTCAACTTGCGTATTTGCATATTAACTTGCATAACTCCAACAAAGCTTGGCGTTAAAACCGGGTCTTTGATTCTAGGTCTAGTGTTCATTCTTGGTAACTTTGCCTCTTGACCCATTACTGGACAATCCAAGACAAACCACAGTATTGTCAGCAAATCCTGTCCATGTCCCATGAACAGACCCCACAGGATAAAACAAATTTCTTTCTGAATCTAATTAACTTGGCTGTTCAGCATGACTCCTAGATGTGTACAGGGGTGTCATATCTGATACCATAGTGTAAATGTTAATACAGTTAATGAGCTTTTATCTATAATATGGCCCAAATCATGACTTGCAATGGGAAAAAAAATAAAGAACTGAAGTGAACCTTCTCCATGATCCCCACCTATCACATTCTAGTTCTTTAGTACCGGCCACACCCCTTGCTGATTTAGGGGGAAAGGAGGAAAGGAATTTGAAAAGAAAAAAGCGTTAGAGAAGAAGACACCTCACTCTCACTTAGAACTGAAAACATGTGATTAAAGATTTTAAGAAAATAATATAGCCACTGTTCACCAACTCCAGCTTTGATTCAAACCTCTGGATAGGACACACTCTCCCATAGCACATCTCATGGAACCTTCTGCATCCTCATGGACAAAGTGCATTGCTGCATATTTGGGTAGAGCAAGTGCCTGGAAGGGAATGGATAAAAAACTACACTATGGCTTCCCTGGTGGCGCAGTGGTTAAGAATCCGCCTGCCAATGTAGGAGACACGGGTTCGAGCTCTGGTCCAGGAAGATGCCACATGCTGTGGAGCAACTAAGCCCGTGCACCACAACTACTGAGCCTGCACTGTAGAGCCCAAGAGCCACAACTACTGAGCCCGTGTGCCACAACTACTGAAGCCCACACGCCTAGAGCCCGTGCTCCACAAGAGAAGCCACCGCAGTGAGAAGCCCGCACACCACAACCAAGAGTAGCCCTCAGTTGCTGCAACTAGAGAAAGCCCACGTGCAGCAACGAAGACCCAATGCAGCCAAAAATAAATAAAATAAATAAATTTATATATAAAAAAGCTACACTAAGTCATTCTTTCATTCCATATATATATGTATTTATATTTACAGAGCATCTTCTACATGCCCTGCCTATCGCAAATGCTAAAAATGTAAGTGTTTACCAAAAAAATTTAATTCTCTCATTGCTGTGAAACAGATAAACCAATATCTACCCTCAAGAAACATACAGTTTAGTTTGGAGAAAAGATATAAAACAAATAATTACATGAATGATTATTTACCTTCAACTGTAACAAGTACAGCAAAACAGAAGTACATTGTGTTGTGACAGCAAATAATGGAGGGCTGTATCCTAGACCGGGGCATGAGAGAAGGCTTCCATGGGCAGGAGGCATTTGAGCTAAGGAGGGGAAGCCTGATTTAAGCAGAGAGTAAGCGCCAAGTTATTCCAGGCAGAAGAGCAGCAAACTTTTTGTCATGGCCTGTGAAACCCTAAGATCTGTCCCTGCTTCCTTCATGACTTTGTCTCTTACCAGTGTCCCCTGCCTCGCCACCCGCCACCCGCAGTCACCCTTCTCCAGTCCCCTAATCTTCTCTCTCTCTTTTTTTTTTTTTCTGGTATGTAGGCCTCTCACTGTTGTGGCCTCTCCCGTTGCGGAGCACAGGCTCCGGACGCGCAGGCTCAGCGGCCATGGCTCACGGGCCCAGCCACTCCACAGCATGTGGGATCTTCCCAGACCGGGGCACGAACCCGTGTCTCCTGCATCGGCAGGCGGACTCTCAACCACTGCGCCACCAGGGAAGCCCCTTCTCTCTCTTTTTTAAACGTGTCAAGTTTGTCTCTGGCTTGTGACACTTTTGCATTTGCTATTCCCTCTGCCTGGAATGCTCTTATGCAAGCTCTTCACATAACTGGTTCCAGCATCTGGATCCCAGTTCAAAATTGTTTGTTCCAAGAAACCCCATCCACCATATGGAGTGCAGCTCCACACCAACTCCACCAGTCACCGTCTACCATATCACAGTTCACCTGTTCCTTTATAGCAATTATCAGTGCTTGATGATTTTTTTTACTTGTTTGTGTCTATTTCTCCCAGCTAGAAAGTAAGTTCCATGAGAACCAGTCTTGTGCCCCTGACACAAAGAAATCACTCAGTAAAAGTTAAATAAATGAGTAAGAATTAGCATTTATGAAGACCCTATGGTGAAAAGAGATGTGGCATCTCCCACGAACAGAAAGGCCTGTGTGGTTAGAAGGCAGTTTAATGACTTATTTGATGCTAGTTGTTCAAATGTTTATGTCTATAGGTACAACATATAGAGAGAAAATGGCTCATCAGCCATATTTTAATCAGCTTGACAGTAATCACAAATGTCTTCTTAGACAGAGGACACATGCCTTGCATATAGTAGGCACTCAACCAACTTCTGGCTGATTGAAAAATAATTCTAGTCTATTAAGGCCCTTCTACCTTACCTCTGCATATCAAATTTCAGCTTCAAAAGTGACTTCCCGGGCTTCCCTGATGGCGCAGTGGTTGAGAGTCCGCCTGCCGATGCAGGGAACACGGGTTCGTGCCCCGGTCTGGGAAGATCCCACATGCCGCGGAGCGGCTGGGCCCGTGAGCCATGGCCGCTGAGCCTGCGCGTCCGGAGCCTGTGCTCCGCAACAGGTGAGGCCACGACAGTGAGAGGCCCGCGTACCGTCAAAAAAAAAAAAAAAAAGTGACTTCCCTTAATTATATCAATAGAGTCCTCACTAGAATGGCCCTGCCAATGAGTAGACATTTGATTTTACCCGCCATAAAGGAATGCATTCACTCTTTTACAGTCTGGTTCTGGGATTTGCACAAGGCGTGGAAAGTATCCCTTGGTAAGTCTAATTGTATACAGTATGCACTAAAGACTCATAATATGATAGGACTAGAATAAGCTCATCAAATAGTAATGTTTGTTTTGTTTGCTCTCTACATTCTTGGGTAGAAGGCATTGTTTCCCAGCACCAACAGATCATCTTTTCCAACCTTCCTGCTCTAGCCATTCACCCCAGAAAGTGAGTGCTGGTGTGAAGAGACTGCCAGTTTAATAATTAGGAGTAGCAAAGTGTGGAGGAGGCATTTCATCCGCATGAAACATTCCCCCAGAGTCATTCCAGAGCCCCTCACACACTGGCTTTGAAGCCTGTAAGGCTTGAAAACGGAGCCTCCTAGGGGAATTTTACTGTAAAATATCTCCTTGGATCTCTGTGCATGCTCTATCCTACAGGGCCTCCAAAGCAAGCCAACGCATCAAGGAAGAATTGTCGGGGGTTCTCAGCCTGGAACATTCTATGCAGGCAAGAACACTTCATATCTCTAAGATGGCTGCCCAGGACCATTTATTGCGTTAATTTGTGGGGAGAGAGACTGCCAATCCACATAATTTCAGGACCCACAATTTCAGAGCCAATAAAACAGATATTTTTTGCCTTAATTATGGAGAAAACTCATCTGTTAGACCTAGACTACTATGACTAAAAATTCCTTAAGGTCAGGGAACAAGTCTAAGTTTTCTTTGTATTAATCAATTTGCACAGGTTCTGGAAAGTCATACTTGGATAAATATTAATGAATGATCCTCAAAAATCTATCTATTTCTACAAGATTATGGTTTAAAAACAATCCAATTGCACTGATTTAATATCCTTCTAAACAGGTCTATTATATTGAGGAAAAACTTACATCTGTAATAGATCTTGTCTTTATCAAGCTTCTGCAATTAGTGCCTTTTGACATTGTTGTCAAGGATTTAAAAAATTTAATCACCATATAGTTGGGTAAGTTTGTTGGGTTCTTTGGTTGCAAGCAAAGGAAACTCATTCTGGTTAACTTTAGTAGAAAAAGAATACAATGGAAAGATACAGCTGTATAGAGAACCTACTGCATGGCTGAAGAAGCAGGTTTGGAAAAGAAAAGGCAGCTCTAAGAAACTCCATAGAAACCTGCCCCTCAAATGAATGAACATTAACCTTTTTTTTTTTTTTTCTGTCCTTATATCACTACACTCAAGATTCAGAGTCATAGGAGAAAAAAAACTGATTGCCCCAACTTGGGTCCTGGGCCCACCCCATAGCTAAAGGAGAAAAGGGAATCTTGATTTACATCCCCATCAATACTACGCACAATGGGGAAGAGAAGATCTCCAAAATAGATATGGGGGTGTCTTTATCAAAAAAAAGGAATGCCATGACGCTGAAAACCCACAAATGTCCACTACAATGGATGAAGAAGGGGAGAAAGGAATGAACATTTCTTGAGCACCTGTACATACCAAGCAAATACTGTGTGAATTACTTTACACAAGTGTCTATCTCATCCTGAGCCATTCTTGAGAGATGGGCATTTTATCTCCACTTTATGGGCAGATGAGGAAATTGAGGCTTAGAGAGGTTAAGGGAATTGCTGAGCACCCCCTATCTAATAAGCCATTAGAGTGAAGATTTGGACCTAGGTTTACCTGATATCTGCATTATACTGTATGTCCCAAGCTTAAATAACAATTATTCATGGGTTATTTTCAGCCCTGAGGGGATATACTGAATAAGGTTCTAGAAAGGCTGATCCTTTCAGGAAAAATTTAATGCTTTGTTGACTGACTTGGTTGGTGAAATAAAGTACACCTGGAAAAGTGTAGTCAGGGAAAAAGCACAAGGTTGAGAATGGAAGAGAGGAGTTCATGTCCTGGCTTTGCCACTTTATAATTGTGTAACCCTGGGTAAGTATCTGAGATGTGAGTTCCTTAGCTGAAAAAGGAAGCTAATAATATCTGATAATTACCTCACAGGAGGCAACAAATCACAGGATTTGGCATTTCTACCAAGACCCTTAACCTCTTTAAGCCCAATTTTTTCATGCAAAATAAGGATAATATCTATAACATAGGATTATTGTAAGAATTAAATGAGATAGTATAGATAAATTCTTGAGCACAGGGTAAACATTCAATAAATACTATTTCCTTTTCAACTCACATAATTCTTATGAGGATCAAGAAAGATAATGTATGTGAAAATGCTTTAAGAGCTGTGACATGCTATCAAAACTGCAAATGACATAAAGTTAAGCAGAAAAAATTTTATATCAAACTATAATTTTTAATGGTCTGAAAATGAAAGGAAGAATATTCATTTGAATAGAAATTAATATTTGGTAGGGAAAAATACGGAGTGTGGCAGAGAGTGGCTTGCTGTTTACTAAACCCATTTCCTTTTCCTCTCAGGTACTTAGCTAAATGCATAATTTCCAGCCTTTCCTGCATTTAGGTGTGGCCATGTGACTGAGTCCAGGTCAAATGTACATGGGCATAAATTTAGTCCATAAAAATCTCCCAAGTGCAATCCCTCATACACTCTCCTCCAGCATATTTGGATACCATGTATTAATGATGCAGAGCCACAAGGTGGAGGGAGCCTGGGTCTCTAAATCCCTGTTTGAAGGAAATCTGACCACTGATCAGAGACATACATTTTGACTTTACATAAGCAAAAATTAAGTGTCTACTGTGGTAAAGTACGGAGTTGCACTCTTTATATATTTTTAAATACAGCATTATATTAACTCATGGATTCTCAACCTCAGAACTGTTAAAATTTTGGGCTGGATTCTTCTTTGTTGTCAGGGTTGGTTGGCGTTGTCCCGTGCATTTGTAGGATGTTCAACTGAATCCCTGGCCTCTACCCACCAGATGTCAGCATCATCACCCCTCCCCTCGAAAATCAAAAAATTGTCTCTGGACACTGCCAGATGTCCCCTAGGAAGCAAAAGTCTCTTGGCTGAGAACCACTGCCTTAACTATACTTGGAAATTAATTTACTTTTTAAATAAAATTGATCTCTACAAGACTGAGGTAGAAGGAATGACTCTCCCCAAAGGTAGTAGAAAAATAGCTAAGGAGCCTAGACTACAGATAAAAACTGTGTCCATAAGCAAATTTGTTGGATACTGAGGATTAAAATTCATAAATAAAATGACTTTCCAAACCTGCTGGTCCTCTACAACTGGATCAGAAGCACCATAATCAAAAAGACAACACCTTGCACTTCAGGCTATTCTGAGATCTTCAACTGTTGCAATACTATTTCTCAAGGTAGGTTTATTCCTGTTCTTGGCAATGGCACTGGAAGAGAAGTGTCTTGGTCTTTCATCAGAGTTGTATTCTCCTGCTTGCCCTCAGTGTATAGGAAAATAAAGGCCTCATAGTGTAGATGGTTTAACATAAAAATTCTCCCTCTGCACAGCTTTCAGAAATCATTTTGGTGGAGTAAAAGCCAAGTAGCAATATATGAGCACTTTCTCTTACACATTTTATTCATCATTCTAAAAAAAACTCATAATGCAGAATTTTTCAACTTATAAAGTGTCCACAGATGAAATTTTTTTCATTTACTTTCTCTTTTTTTTCCTCTTTCAAAAGGTTTCTTTTCTTTACTACCATGCTAAGAATATATTAGAGAATCCATAAAAGTCTGCTGATCAGATTTAATGGGGCATTATTCTATTACAAATATTTGAGTAGGCATTTCCTTCTCAACTTTGATGAGTACAACACATTAACATGAAAAATATAAAAATATAAAATAAATTTTCAGAAAGAATATTGCTTTCCTTTTTTTTCCTTAGCTTTCACAGCGAGATCTATCAACCCAAAACTGACAATAATATACATACACTGAAAACTACAAGAGCAGAAAAAGAAAATCACACTTAACAACGAACAAAATCATAAATTTGATGGAGTCTTGGAATTGTCTGTGATATTCAAATTTCCATATGTTTTCAAAAATCCTCAACTTCATAAATGCTATCCATTTTAATTGTTTTATCATTTTTATATACTTTAAGCACCTTTTTTGAAAGTGTATCATAAATTCAGGATGGGAATATGAAGCAGATATGTGTGAAATAGGGAATTTATCAAGATATGAATACCAGTACCTCAATTTTTCTTTTTAAAGGTACCACATATGGCATAATTAGAAATCAGGGCATCTCAAAACCAGATATGTGTATATGTGTTATATTTCGCACTGCCAATAACTATTAATTTGCTGCTTGGAGCCATTGCTCCTTCCCAAAAGCATAGGAGGTATGAGCTGGTTCTGCTTAATTTCCACTGCTCAAAGGAGAACACACCAAACTGGGAAGACAGAGAACTTGTGTCTTTGTCTAAAGACAATTACTGGTATTAACCAGTTAAAGCTCCTGGGAAATCCAAGTACCATCACTAACTACCATCTATGAACAGAAACCCCTAAACTTCCCATACAAATATTGCCTGCCACTGTAAGCAACCTTACAGCAGATAAATGGAGCTGCTCAAGTCCCCTTAGTTATCGTTAGATTATATGATGATTTTAGTTAGGTGATTCTGTGCATACACTGGAAATATGTATGCACAGTAAATCTCTTTCTATAGCTGCATTAATATTCAGCATGTAGATGATAGGCTAGCAATAGCACAACATCATTCATTTTCAAATCCGTGCTCATTCTCATTATGCATTTGTACCAACGCACAGAAAGCCCCTGAGTAATCCTTCAAGGAAAAGTTAGCAGAAGCTGGGTTTACTGTGTGAATGGGAGGAGGGAACATCTCTGAGAACTCAAATTACCTCTTTGTTGTGTTCATTGGAATCCAGAGAAAAATGTATCACAGCTTGCCAGGCTGCGCATTTTGCTGTAGCTCTGATGGAAGCAATAAGTCCCGAGCCTGCTGCCCAGGAAGAGCTTTTCCAGCTGGAATTTGGGGATCGACTAAAAAAGTTCTTCCCCTGAAAGATGGATTAAATTGATCATTTTTTCCTAGACATAGTGCACTTCAGGCTCATTTTGCTTTGTAATTAAGAAGAAAGCCAGAAACATCATTTACACATTAAGAATTTAATAGATATATTTTTCTAGCTTTATGCATTAGCACAGGACAGCCCATTAATGAAATAAGTCTTCCTTCAGGGTCAATTTAGATGGCTGTAATCTTCTGCAAATATACTGCAAATGAGGATAATTTAATGATCTTAAAACTAACCGCCAGGAGAGGATTGTTATAACTCTCCAGACAACAAAAAGGGACTTGGTATGGTGTTCAGTAGCCTTTCTTTAATTTAACAAATGTTTAATTTCTGGCCACTAGATGTTTTCAAATTGCAAGTATTATCTGCAGTTTAAGGTTAGTCTCTGGCTTGCTGACCTAGGAGGTTGATTCTGATTATGGAAAGCTGCATTAAATGATGGGTAAAAGGATAACAGTGTTGTACTGAGAAAATATATCCATTCGTTTGCTGATATGCCCATGATTGTCGACCTCTGCCCAGCTTCTTTTGGTCTGCTCCGGTTCATCCCTTTCTGCAGAACTTCCTGGCTTGACTCTAATAATCCATGTATGTTGGTGTCCACTGTTACAACAATACTTAGCATGTGTGCAGAAGCATTTTAAAAATTCTTATTTGCTCCTGAAAGCAATATTAAATGGCAGGTGTGGAGCATGTCATTTTCCCTATTATAACAACTACGGAATCTGGGGCTCCAGATTCTCATTCCACTCTTTTAGTTAGAGAGCTAAAATTCAAGTCTTCTGACACTTCCCAGTATCATGCCAACCATGTTACCCCTTGCCTTTAGAAAAGCACTGGTTGAAAGCTGTGGAGATCTAGAGGGAAGATTTGTTACAAAACCTCCATACCCTCAGAGAATGTACTATAAAGAACAAAACATTGGCTCTTAAAAATATAGCAGGGGGTGTATGTGTGTGGTAATTAACAAATGAATGGAATTGATAGTAAGGGTTAAGAAGTTCATGGAAGGGAGAAATATTATGGGATATAGAAGTCAGAGAAGATTTCATGGAAAAGGTAGACTTGAAAGAAGGGCAGTAATTATATGGGAAAAAAGAAAGCTGTCAGGCAAAAGGCCACACATACAAATGTGGGACTTTGAAATCAGGTAGGCCTGGGCTCAAGTCCTGGCTCTGCCCTTTATTAGCTGTATGGCTCTAATCAAGTTACTTAATTTCTCTAAGCCTTACCTGTAAAATGGGAATAATTATTAGCACCTGGCCCATAGGATTGTTGTTAATAATATATGAGATAATATATGTAAAGTGCTTATAGTATAGTGGTTGCTACAGAATCAGTGTTGAGCTTAAGAACAGCTTAAGCAAAGGAACAGAGATGAGATATAAGAAGGACTGCCAAAATATAATGATTAAATTAGTCCAGTTTGAGCAAAACTTTGTGGAAAAAAGTAATGAGAATATACTAGAAAAAAACTCAGACCAGATTGTAGGGACCCCTGAATGCCAAAATAACAATTTTTCCCCAGCGGCTTTCTCTTTTCATTTGCAATTCAGAATCCTTTCTTGGAAAAAAAATCTTATTTTCAATATATAAAAAAGATACAAGTACAACTGCTTTGGTTGGAGCAGATGTAGAGAATCCAGAGCCCCACCTGCTCAGAATCCCCAACATCTTTTGGAAGGAAACCCAAGTTGGAAACTATGTCTTTTGACAACAGGAGGTATTGAAGTCTTCCTTCAGGGAAGTAGTATGATGAACATTTACCTGGCAGCCAAAGGCAGGGTGCAATAGAGGACAAAGACATGAATGACCACTTAGCATCCTGTCATAGTTGTCAGGTGATAAGGGTTTGGAATGGAATAGTGTGGTGGCAGGGAAAACAGAGAGGGACATGTGCCAGAGATATTACAAAGGACAACTAGAGAGGTCTTTGCAAGAAGGGGAAGGTGGGGAAGGATGAGCTAGAAGGGATCAAAGATGATTCACAGGCTATAGACCTGGGCAATCAATAGTGGAATCCTTAGTGCCACTCTTCACTTTCCAAAAAGATCATGTTAAATTCTGTTATGCAGAAATGATGGCTAAGGTCATTATTTATGATTTCAAGAAATACTGGGTCATTTAGAATACCAATAACTAAATTTATTTGGGGGGATGATAATGGAGGTTAATTGGTAGGGGTAGAGTGGGGAATGAAGTTCCTGGTCAGATAAAGCACTGAGTTGAATCAAGTTAAACAGTCTTCTTTACCCAAACTTCTGATTCTTTAATATGTTGCTGTGCATCTTGAATTCTTAAAAGGGAGATGGAATAAGCAGTTTTCCACAAGCTTATTTGACCAAGAACCCTTTTTTTAAGAAAAATTTGTAATGGGATTAATGTTTTTTGGAATCCACTTTGGGATATGCTGCTCTGTGGAAGCCAACAAAGGATCCTTGAGGAAGTCTCATTCCAATCATCATTCACTCATTGAAAATATACTATGAGTCAGACACATGACTTCTGCCCCCCGGGAACTGAAAATCTATTGAGGGAGGCTCATATATAACCCACAATATATAGCCACAATATTTACAAAATGCATGTGGTGCTTTGGAAAGAGCAAATGATTCATGTGGCTACAAATAAGAATGCTGGTTTGGTAATTCAAGTGGCATGTGATGAGGCTAGAAAGGTGGTCAATAGTCATCATTATCATTGTCATTAGCTACCACCTACTGAATGCATGCTGTATGCTAAGCATCATGCTAAGTATATTAAAGGCACTACATCAATAAATCTTCCCTACAATCCCATAAGGTAGGTACTATTATCATCCACATTTTACATATACAAAAAAAGGAGGTTAGAGATATTATATCATTTACCCAAGGTCTCATGCCACTTAAATGGCAAAACCTGAACATAATCCCAACCCAGCAGAGCCCAGGGCCTGTGTGCTTAACTATTGGGATACATGGGCTTCTTCAACCTTCTGAGATGTTCTAAGGAGTGTGGACTCCACCGTGGAGGCTTTAGAGAGCCACGGAAGGTTTTGCATCTCTTTCTGTCCTTTGACAAATCTCTGAAAACACATCGAGTCAGACCCAAAACACAAGAAAAAGAGACTTGCTAAACTACCAAACCACATCTGCCTTGCAGAGATGCTCATGAGTCACAGCCTCCGAACTGCCTGGGGATTTTCAAATGAAAGGCTCTTATGTGTCTGTCTGCAAGTTACTATCCTGCTGGGTTATCTTCTTCAATAACTGTTTCTTAGCATTGCACTGCTGCACCATGAAAATCTTGCTTTATTATACCTTCTTCAGAGAATCCGCAGCTCTACATTCTGCCTGTCATGTGGGTTTACTGAGAGCTAACTTTCAAAGTCATGCATTCTATGGTAAGTGTATTTTAAACCATGCAGCATCACATTAAAAAGAAATGGCAGTCATTCTGCCCTGGAAACTGTTCCCTAGCATGACATTACTTTAATTCACTGGCTCCTTGTAATCAAGATCTAATAAACAGCATCTTTAAATAAGTCCTACACACAGCCTGCATTGTTACAATCAATTGAACTACTTAAAAAAGAAAACCTCTGAGGCTATCTGGAGGCATTCTGTGCTTCCCTCTGTTTTATGGCACAACCTTAGACACGATGTGTAAAAAGGTCAAGACAGCATGTAGGCTTTTGCATTAAACAGCAGCGCACTAATTAGTTTTAGTGACAATGGGGTTCTGTTAGCATGTTCTAATATTTTGATGCTTAGTTTTGTTTGAAACCTCTAGCCATATTACACAAAAGCTCTTCTATCTTCCAATTTTCCTTTTCTTGATTTTTCAACCCCATTATCTGTTTGAACAAAGCACATAGATTTCCTATTGCTATATTTGCATTAGAAGTCTGTTCTAAAATCTAATTTCAAAACAGTTATTTTCAAAGAAGTCAAAAGAGAATTTAACATGGAACCCAATATTTCTCCAGTTAGTTTCATCCACTTTTTCAAATCTCAAATGTAAATTGTGTTAAAACATACCATTAATGAGTTTTAATTTATGCAATTAGCTATCCAGAGCAAGTGTACCATATTATAAAATGTTAAACGTTAACTTCTGAGTGATAAATTTTTTAATGGACTTCCACATTTCTGAATTCTATTTTAAATTAACAGGAGAAATAATACAGTTCTTCAAAACCAAAGAGATTATTTTTCCATCACTGTGTTTGAATCTATATTCTCACTCTTTTTCTAGAATATAGGTAAATTCCTAAAACATTCTCCAGGATAAAGAACTGCAATTGAAGAAAATAACATTATTTGAGACTTTATTAACAAACTGATATTTCTTCAAAATACCAATTACTATAAGTAATTATAATGTAGTATAGCATGACTTTCTATAAAAGAAATAACAAACTGAATGAATTTTACTCAGCTAACTTAGGAATTGCCAGTTCCTTGCACAAGACATATTTATGTCACTGTTTGGTATCATTTATTGTTTTTTAAAAATCCGTTTGAGATTATAAGCTTACATTGGTCACCATCTTTTCAAGGCGCTATTGGGCTAATGCTTTAATAATACCTTCTGACGCTGTTCTCCCTTGGAGAAAAGCAATCAAATCTGTAGGTGGGAAAAAAAAAAAAAACACATTCATCTTTGTTCCCCCTAGCCGACTTGGCTATGGTCTACAGAAGCTGAACTTTCATTAAAAGAAAATAAAGTTTCTAGCCCTTCATCTTGTAAAGGTAGTGTCTTTATACCGTAAATCAATACACTGCTGTTTGGTTTGCTCTCTGGCTAGACAGACCAAAACAATATAGCATCAAGGGAACTGGGAGCATCCCCTCCAAGCCATTTGTCTTAATGGAGTGCCCACTTCCAAACTGACTTCTTACTGCTTCCATGATGCCAATTTAATTGTTATCAAGCCAGACCCAAAGAAACAAATCCAATTATAAAGCCAATTCTTTATGACCAAAATGGGATATATGTGGGTGTGCTATAGACTGCTTGCAATGTGCTAGGCACTGTACTAAACACGTAAATGCATTACTTTATTGCATTCTATGAGACGTGATTTTTTTGAATCTCGATTTTATGAGGAGAAACTTGAGACTCAGAGAGGTTAAGTAACTTGCTGAAGATCACATAGTTTATAAAGTGCAGCAGCTGGGACTCTAACCTGAAACTGTCCAATACCATATTTTAGTCTCTTAACCACAATATTATGTTGTCTAGCGAAAGTAATACATATATTTCACTTATATGCTGTACTGTCTCTGAACATTTCCAAGAATTTGCCTCACAATGACTCGTTGGAATAGAATAAAATGGTATTTTCTGCCTCCTATTTCTGCACCCAATAGAAATGACACTCAGATCTTGGAGCATCTTATCTCTAGGAATGGGGGGAAGCACACAAGCTGTGGTGTCAAAGTAGCTGGTACTTTGGGCAAGTTACTTACCCTCTCTGAGCCTTGCATTCTCATCTGTAAAATTGACGTGATACAGTTACCGTCCAGGGTCATTGTTAGTACGAGAGCTAATCATTTATCAGACACTAGCTCCATGCCAGGCACTGTGCAAGAACTTTACTTATGTTGTCTTATTGCATCGTTACAATGGTCGCCTGTGAATATACTTGACACATATTCATCCATTCATTTAAAAAAAATTAGCACCTGCTGGGTGCTAAGAATATATTAGTCATGAAAAGCGTGGTGCTGCCATCTTGACTGGCAATCATTAATAACAATGACGCTAGAACTTTGAGGCTTTTGCTTTTATTAGGTTTTTGACATGGGTGAGGATCTTTACAAAATAAAGTTGAGAATTCTCTACTTGGCCTGATGGCCTTTAAGATGTGTGATACAGACTAAGGTTGTGTTGTGAAAGTACTGCACTTAAGTTATGATTATTGCTTGAGGTCTTTTACATACAACAAACAATACTTCCTGATAAAAGTCTTCTCTGTTAGCTAGACTAGGGTAGATTCCTTACTGTCCATCAAACGTACATTTCCCCTCCCCAGAATTTGTTAACTGTGTACTTTCTGCCTGAAGTTCCTTCTTCTCCTTCTCCTCAGTTTTCCAAATCTATCAGTTGTTATTCATTCACTCAACAAATATTTATTGAGTGCCTACTGTGTGCTAGGAACTGTTCTAGGTGCTTAGGATTCAGCAGTGAAAAATCAGATTAAAAATCCTAACCCCATGGAGCTTATATTTTAGTGTAATAAATAATCATTCATTACACCTATAGCACAGGGTGGAGCTCTCTGAGTGTGGACTGAGGGTGGAAGTGATCAGTGGCTACAAGGTTTCCAAAGAGCACTAATAATATAGGTGTCCCATGTGAAACCCCATTTCTCTAGGGAGGCCTTACACAGACCTCTGGGTTCTGAATAACAACAACCTTGTAAAGTAGGTAAACAGAACTAAATCACCCCACTTTTAGCTAAGTCACAATAGAACTAAAGACCCTTCCATGTTTCTGCCTTTCCCTCTTCGAAGGAGCCACCCTGTCTTGCCAGCCTAATGATTCAACTTATTTACCTTTTGGTCCTATTTCATCATCACATACTACCTCATCTGTGCTCTCTCCAACTGCACAGGGGGCCAGGAATGGGATATGCTGAAGTATACCTGGTTCTGAAAATCTAGACTGGTTTTTGGAAAAGTCCAAATTACCAACTTAAAAGAAACCAAAAAAAACAAATAAACTTTATTTTAATAGTAAGGCAGTAAATTATTTTTCAAGAATGTAGCTAATAGAGCATCACAATACCCAATATGTCTCGGATCCTAACTCAATATTTTTAATTACTTGCCTTTATTGGTCAGACAAAATATAGAGTCAAGTTTCAAGTAATACCTTTTATTGGACTAATGGTGGAATATTGACAGATAAGCTTTGGGGATATAGAAAACTCCCCTCTAGGTCAATAAGTGATTGACTATGAGGAAAGGATTTCTGTAGGCAGAGAAGCCTCTCTGTCAATATTGTGCAGTTTATCAGATAAAAGGTATCACTCAAAACATGCCGGTTGTTTTTCTTTGATATAAAATAATGAGTCTTGTGAGCTAAAGATGTCACATAGGATGAATCTTCTGTCAGTCATTTGACCTTTTAAGCCTCTAATTCCTCATCTGAGAAGTAAAGATGATAAAATCTGTCTGTCTACTTCATAGAATTATTGTATATCGTTAGCTAATGCTTGTAGAAACATTTTTATAACTGGAAAGTAAGATAAAATATGTGCTATTTTTATTGACCATTAATATGCTTAATAAGCATATTAATGGCAATAAGCCTAAATTAATAGATATCAAAGAGGTGTTAAAACAGCAGATTACAACAGTGGAAGTCTTTTTGAATTACCGTCTCAACATTCAAGTAAACAAAATACTCTTGAGTCCCTATTACAGGCCAGACACAGTTTTGCCCATCAGAATTTTCACCCAGAGATAGAAACTCTTTATAAATAAAACAAATAAGAGAAGATGTCATGCATAGGGAAAGTTAGCACTTGTCCTACAGCACCGAAGTGAAATGGGTCGTTGTAGCACCTGTGAAACTTCTTTCTTACTGTATAGGCCTTCCTTTTCCAAGTTGTCAGAATAAACAATTCCATTAATGAATCCCTAATAATCTGAAAACAGTAAACCTACGATCGCTCAGTGTCATTCACAAAATCCCAACAAGAGCCCTGCAGTCCGTCTCAGAAAGAACTGTTGGATTCTAAAGAGATCCTTCCTTCATTTTGGAATACTTAGTGTAACAATTCCCTTGACTTCCTTTGTGAGCATATCCAGGTAAATACACCAGTACTTTCAACGAGCTATAGAAATCTAGACTTGTCTATGCAGACTGATGTAAGTACCTCATACTGAGAGGACCATCCTCAGTTACACAGAAGATTAACACTTTTAATAGTAGTTGTTTAGACCAGTTTAGTGTATTTGCCCAAAACTTCATTTTCTACAAAGTAATAGAGGTTATATCAGCTATCATTTTTGCTAAAACCTGCTATTTTTAAAACAATTCATCAGGGAAGTGCATTCAGGACCAGGTATCTACTTCCTGAGCGTGCTTTCCCCCATAAGTGGCAATAAGTAGCAAGGGTGATATTTCTAAGGAACCTCATGGCGTAGAATGGAGATTTTAGACAGTTCAACCTTAGATCTAATGTTTATAGGGGACCATTTGTATTGGTCTCCTGAGGCAATTCAATGAAAGCGGATTCTTTTTGCCAAAGGTATCAACAGTTAAATATATTGGTGTCATGTTAAACTAACTTAAATTCAGCTCATTTATTCAATATTTCATTCTACAGCCATTTGCTGGATACCTACTATGTGCTGGGCACTGTGTTAGATGTCAGGTTGCCCATAGTCTGTGAGAGTGGCAGGCATGGTAACAAACGCAATATGATGGGAATGGAGATAGAGCTGTGAAAGGGGATCAGCAAAGGCTTCTAAGAAAGATGAAGCTTGAGAAGAGTTGTGAGAACCAGTAGGAGTCGGTCCGATAAAGATGAAGCTTGTGGAGAGGGGAATCCAGTGCAGGCAGCAAAGCAGCACTTTTCCCAGGAAAAAGGAAAGCAAACCTCAGGGTCATCCACTGTACCAGGTCCCTTAAGGTCAAATGTAGGCTTGTTTCATAGCTGCCCAGGCCAACTCGGAGGCCCAGTGAAGCTCACTGGCTGTAGCTCTGTCAGAGGTCTCTGCTTCCAGTCCTCAGACAGAGCCTCAGGTGCTTTTGGTGCCTGAGCAAAGTCCTCCTCTGTATGGGGCAGGGAAGGCCCAGCATCTTCCACTTGAGGGAAGCAAGAGCATTTTCTGAAAAGATTTGGCTTCTAGGAAACAGTCCTGGAAGGACAGAGGGAATTATTTGTAAAGTTGAATTAATATGCGTTGGCCTTATTATCATAGTGGATCTGAAATATTTCCTCACATGAGAAGTCATGTCCTTTCTCCTCACGCAGAAGAGAACTTGGCTCTCCTTTTCATTTCTGATGTCACTTGAGGCTCTTGTCCAAGGAATTTCCATTCCCAAACAGCAAGTGCATTCAAATGACAAAAGGAAATGAAGGTAGGTGAAGGCAAAACTGGGAGCAGGGCTTCCCTGGTGGTGCAGTGGTTGAGTGTCCGCCTGCCGATGCAGGGGACACGGGTTCGTGCCCCGGTCTGGGAAGATCCCACATGCTGCGGAGCGGCTGGGCCCGTGAGCCATGGCCGCTGAGCCTGCGCGTCCGGAGCCTGTGCTCCGCAACGGGAGAGGCCACAACAGTGAGAGGCCCGCGTACCGCAAAAAAAAAAAAAAAAAAAAAAAAACTGGGAGTAGACGCTTGAACCTGGTTTTAACAGAGGGAAGAGTTTCCAAGAGATATCAAGAAATTAATAATTCCACACACAAAACTCAATAGCACTATTTTATATTCAGGCTTTTCATACCCTCTGGCCACTGTTTTGTTTAAGATGCTAAAAAAAAGTAGTAATAACTAGAAGCGATTGTTTTCCTTTTCCATTCTCAGTTCAGCCAGTGGTTGGACTGAGGTTTGTTTGTTTCCACAGGCAAAAACCAAGTATGCCAAAAGCGATTTTTGTAATGGAGTCATACACCTCTAGAAATAGGATTTTGTTATAAAAAATCCAAATGCAACCTTAATTACAGAGACACAAACACAGCATTAAAGATAATGGCATCTTGGGTCAGCGAGATGAATTGAAACACTCAAATGTGGTATTAACACTTTCTGTTCTTCATTTAAGATTTCACTGTCAACTCAGATTACACATCACTGGTCAGATTTAAGTCAGTCAATGTTAGATACATGAATTCAAAAGTATCCACTGTTTTCTAGTAATCTGGTACATCAGTATTTCTAAGATTGTTTCACAGAGATGCAAAATTTCATAAACCATTGTTCTTACTTTATAAAACCAGTATGTTTACTTGTTTTTTAAACACTTCTGCTTTTCATAAGAAAAATTACAAGAACATGACCTATAGCCACAGACCCTGAAGAATAATCATCAACAATTAAAGAAAAAAGAAAAGAAATAGTTCACTGCTGAATATACTCTTTCTCCTTTATAAGAAATGTCACAGGGCTATTTTTTGTACTTGAGAGAAATGGCATTGTGATGACTTGTCCCTTCATATAATCGAATGCTCTGTTCCATGCTTGCCCCCTGCACAATGCACCCCCCCAAACACATGAAACAAAACAAGACCCCCTTGGGATCTCTTCTGGTTAGCTACCAAGAGAACCTTTCTACTCTTCTTGTCACTAATTATTTTTCATTCCATAAATACTTGCTAATACCTACTGTGTGCCAGGCAAAGTGCTAGACTCTGGGGTCACAAAGGTGGAAATGATGGGCTGGCTCCTACCCTGACACAGTTCATCGTCCAGTAATTGCAGTTGCAGATAAGGAAAAGAACAATTACTTAGACCTATGGGGATGTGTGGGACGTACTGGGGTGCACTGCGTGCTCTAAGCAGGGCCACCTAATCCAATCTGAAGAGTCAGAGATGCTTTCCTGGAGGATGGACTTTCTTAGCTGAGTGCTGAGGCAAGGGAAAGAGTGGAGATGTGGCTGCAAAGACAAAAAAACAGTGTCATGGCTAAGAAGTAGGTTTGAATGGATTTCAAAAACAATTTAAAAAAGGGAAAACAAGATGGAAAATAACCGAGCTGACCTTTGAAGCTAGACCTTTAGAACTAGTCTGTAAGAGCCTTTCTAGATATACATGGTGTGGAACAGTAGGAAACAAACAGAATTTGGATTGAGAAAGCTGGGTTCAAGTCCAAGGTTCTAATTCTTTTAAGCTATGTGACCCAAGATAAATTACTTTAACTCTGTGGGGTGTGGTTGTTTTTTCTCATCTGTGAAGCTGGAATAATAATGTACCACCTCTGCCGTTCATATAGAGTTGTTAGGTTCAAATGAAAGAGTGGATGTGAAAATACTTTTATACTGTAAAGCGTTACATAAATGTTAGTTATTATTATTAAAACAAAAGTGGAAGTGGGCTAGTAGAATTAATAGGATTTAGATACAAGAAAAAAAAACAGAGATTATGAATGTAAAGTGAAAGATAGTTCCCTTTCTTTCTAGGGTAATGGCCAAAATTAATTTCCCAAGGCCTGGGAAATTTGCCAGAAATATATGAAGGAGGTGCAAATCCCTATTTTTAAAAAAAGGAAGAAATTTAATATCTGATAAAAAGCAGTGCTCAGAGGGAGGGAAGCTCTGTTCCCTATTTAAGATGCCAAAGAGGGTAGTAACAGGGTAAAATATACTATCGAGAAAGTTCCTAAAATCTCTAATGACCATATTTCCAACAGCTAAAGCATTCAACTGAGTGCATAGATTTTAAAGAGGAAAATGTAAGCCCAGTGGAATAAACACAAGGAGGAAAAAATCAAGCAGAGGTGAAATGTCTGTACAAAAGTCAGCTGATAGAAATAGGTGTAGGTAGAGCAGGGTGATGGGAGCGGAAAGAAAAGTTCAGCAGGAATGCAAACACCCATTGCAAGCAAGCATCTTCTCCCTCCAGGCACTGTGCTTTGTGCTGGGGAAAGAGGAGGCATGGTTCCTGTTCTCTAAGGCCTCACTGTGCACCATAGACCCCTTAGAGCATTTTAGAAGCAAACAGAACAGAAAGTAATAATGGGCTTACAGCCTAACAACAGATGGTCTAAGGTGGTGCTAAAAGAGAGATCAAAGACATTGGAGTTGTTTACAGAGCTGTTTGAAGCAAAAAGGAAAATATCCACAGCTCACAGCGTGACCTGCATGATCACAGATGTAGCGGGGCCATGCTCTCCTGGGTCTGAGGATTAAGCTGCTGAGCCCTTCTTGGCCCCAAGCATTGCCTGCAGGAACTTCCTGTGCAGCTTCCATTGGAATAAGGGAGAAGAGGAAGAAGTAGAAAAGTGTTAATTAGGACATAATTCAAAGGACAGAGGAAGAATACCAGGAGTGTGGTTTCCCAACATTACTTGAGACAGCAGCAGAATTTTCATCACCAGTCTCCTCATCACAACAACAAAATAATAACAATTTCAACATATATGCCAATATGTTTCAACATAATTTTGAAGTATGTACCATATACCATTTCTAACTCCTCCTGTTACTACAATAATAATAACATTATTATTTCCATGTTATATACGGGGAAACCTGTGGTTTAAAGAGCTGAAGCAACTCATGCAAGGTCACATCATCCAACTTGCCAGTAGAGAAATATGGGATGTATATTTCTGTGGCTTAAACAAGTGTTTAGCGAAATAAGCCGTAAGTTTTCTCGAAGACCACACATGGATGCAATTTGCCCAAAGGCTGATAAAATATCTGTGGAGATGTTATAAACAGGAGTTCAGGATTCCCCTGTGTCCACGTTAGAGGTTAGAGCAAACCAGTTTAGAGCAACTGCCCACAAGTAACAGGTGCCAAGGACTGAGATAACACAGCGTTTGTCCAAGGCATCAGAGACAGCAGAGCTGATGCATGAACATGGTTCAAGGAACTGTAATGCTACTAATAATTATTATTTATTGAGACTGAGGGCCAGGTGTAGGGCTAAGTGCTTCACATGGAATAAGAAGCTGATCTGAACATGTAGATATGAACCAGGTCTATGAACAGTGAAAGTACACTGAGTCCCCCTCTCATGCCAAGTTTCATACGTGGGTCACAGGTTTAAATGCCAGGAACCATGGCCCACTGAGTGGATAGACAGGAAAAAGATTATGAGGTAAGAAGTTGGTTAGCTATCCTTATGGTATCGTGTGATTTGTCATCCCTGTAATAATAAGATTTATTCCTAAGTGGAAAAAAAATATTAAAAAGGAATGGTGATGTGAAAGCTACAAGCAGGCAACATGATTTCAACAAGAGCAGAAGACTACTATACAAGTCTACGCATCTTTTGAAGCTCAATTCCATTGTCACACCCTGTCTGCCACCTGCCACCAGAAGGACACAGGTTCTAATCTTGGCTCTGCCCTGTACTGTGTATTCTTGGGCAAGTTACTTAACCAGCTTGAGGTTCAGTTTCTTCATTCATCCCTTCATTCAACAAATATAATCAATGCCTAATATGTGTCAGGCACGGTTCTGAGCATTGGGAATAAATCAGTGGGGGGAAAAAGAGTAGACAAAGGCTACTTCTCAAATAATTCTGTAAATTCTCAAGGAGCTTACATTCTTACAGGCAATGAGAGACAAGGTTAGTAGTGATAAACGCTATGAAGAAGAATAAAGCAGGGTAAGGGGACAGAGTGACAAGGGCCGCTAGTTCTTTTGTGACTATCGGGGAAGGATTTACTGATGAGTTGAAGTTTGAGCAGAGACCCGAATTAAGTGAGGGAGCAAATGATTCAGATATTTGGGGGGAAGAACATTCCAGGCTGTGGGAACAATAAGTATGAAGTCCCTGCAGTGGAAGCGTATATGTTGTATGTGAGGAATAAGGAGGCCAGCACAGCTGGGATGGTTTATTTAAGAGGAGAGTAGTGGGAGGTGAGTGCAGAGGGGTCACTGGGGCCAAAAATTATATTGGGCCCTTTTAACCATGGTAAACATTTGACTTACTGTGGAGTTGCTGTGGTGATTAAATGAGATACTAAAAAAGGAGTGCCTGACACATATTAGGTGCTCAATAATTGGTAGCTATTATTATTATTCCTTTCCCAACAATTACAAGGGTAAGACAAGAAAGGGCATTCGGATTTTAAAATCTTCCTTAGAAATGATTTCCAAAGTGAGAAATGGAATAAAATCCTAGATCCTAATGATATTTCCTATCCCATTTTCTACCTTCTTGTCACCCTGGATCACACTTCCCAGTTGTATATGTGTTAGGATAGTTTGCTCTCATACCAAGCATAATAGACATAAAGAAAGGTACATAACAGTACGTCCTGGGAACCCAAATGGAATCACCAGTGATTTTAATTGTACCTTTTCAATTGTGGCCACAGTAACCAATTATTTTGAATTCATTTTTAGATATCTAAAACTATACTGATATTTTTGCTTTTCCTTCTATATATGGATGTGTTCTTTCACAAGACCACTCCACTTCTCAGACACTTAAGAACAGTAACTGTTTGAGAACTGAAAATGATGAGGTAATTGCTAACTTTTCAGCTAATTCTGTTTCACATGTTCATTATTCAAAAATAATAAATGAAACCTACAGAATACAGTGGGCAGAGTAAGAGAAAGGATTTTTTATATATAATTTCTAGAAGATTTGCAATTCCACTTTGTGATTCAGAGCTTAGTAGGCACAGAATTTAGAATAACTCTGTTTATCTGTGCAAACTTTCCTTAGCCTGTTGCAACTCCCAAGTCCAACTCTTATATATGGGTGTTGGGTAGAATATACTGAACAAAAAGTATACAAAGGCTTAATTTTTCTCCTGCCTACAAAGATCTCCAAATCTTTACTATTCTGCACAGCTGCCTAGAATAGACAACAGTAGAGCTATTGTCCATGATTCAAACTGAGGAGGAGTGAAAATACCATTAACCCTTAAAAACAGAATTATCTTATTCTTTTGATTTTGCTACACAGTATAATGTGTTTGTGGCCATATTTGGATCATATCCGGTTAGAACACAGGAATAATAGATATCATTCAGATAATAATTAGCCATGTACTTGCAATAGCTGGATGTGAAGTCAAAGGAAAACACTAAAAATGTTGTTTTTTTGGACCATGACAAAGAGCTTTTTAAATGAGTTTGAGCATTTTTTGTGGCTGACTCATGTCTGGAGGCCTTGCTGTGGTCACCAATGCTTCAACTTTTGTACTTTTAATTTCTATCTTTGACAATTTTAAATGCTAAGTAACACAAGGCTTTCTTATGGCCTGCAAGTCCATATAGTTTCTCTTTGTTTCCTCTTTTTTCTGTTTGTAAGCAAATGCTACAATTTTAGATCACATGTTTTAGCCATTGTTGCTGATTAAAGGGAATTATAACATGTCTTAGGACAATAGACTTTACAATTTCACCATTGATGCTTTAAAATTACAAAATCAATCCTATAAATTCTAGCCTATATTTTAATATTTTTTATCTGACCTAAATTATGCATTATTTCTTTCACACTTGGTAAATTAAAGCTCCAATGACAAGAAAATAAATAACTAAATTATGAGAGCATGATTATTTATTTACAAAAAAAGGACTGGAAAGAAATATACCAAGATGCTATCAGTGGTTATTTTGGGGAGGTAGACGTATAGGTGATTAATTTCTTCTTTATGTTTTCATATATTTTCCAAACTTTCCTCAATGGTCATATATTACTTTCATAACCTTAGAAAGTTTAAAAAATTTTTAATTGTGAAAAATTAAAATAAGTCCAAAGCCCTTAGTAGATTATTAATACATTAAAATCACCTAAATGTGCTCCTACAAAAATAGACCCTATCAAGGGAAAGTAATTAGTTTCAAGACCTTCTTTTCTCAAAGAAATACTCAAACTTTGATTTAATAGCACAACACAAAGTTCCATTGAAACAGATACTTCTTGGCAGTTCAGTACAGGAATTTTATTTCATGTGTATAGAGAAAGGAGAACTGGGAAATTCATACTTAATGTCGGCATCCCTACCTTAGTTAAGATGTCTTAAAATATCCACCCATTCTTCACTGTTCATGCACCATCTGGATGCCTACGTCAGCAAAAGGGGGAAGAAAAGGAACATTGGACCATTTTGTGGCAAAATCTATCTGCATGATTGATACTGGCTGCACAGAATCAATCTGCTGGGCTTCGTTTTGGCATTTTGAGCATGGATCCTTTTCCTCCTGTCTGACTCTTCTGAGATAAATTTCTAGGTCTAGAGTTTTACTGATTTTTAAAAGGAACTACTCCAGCTTCCTATCCTCTCTCTCTCTCTCTCCCTCTCTCCCTCTCTCTCTCCTTCTCTCTCTCTCTCTCTCTCTCTCTCTCTCTACTTCTTCTGCCCTCCTCAAGGGCAGTGATGCTATCCCTTGACTCTGGGAGAGCCAAGCAACCACTTAAAGACATTCCTAAAGACACTGCTGACCTGCTGGTATCTGGTAGTCCATGCTCAGCTCTGTCCGTTTCCTTGAAGTTCTCTTCTGTGGATCATGCACATTTAACTTCAAAGACAAATACTGGGCACAGAAATGACACAGAGAGGGCAGAGGGGCATGAGAACTGGGCCTTGAGCACCTAAGTGCTGAAACAGATTTTCTTTGTTCTTAACTGATGCCTAGCTAATTGTTGGTGCTTAGTGAATGTGAAATAATAAAAATGTTACTATTAACAAAAATAATAGGATTTTCAGCAGAAAGATACTTGGAAACAATTGCTCATAAAAAGCTAATGTAATGGATGGATTCTGGCATCTTTTCTTTTATCTTTTGAATGTCCTAGCTTGAAGAGATTTGTTAAAATGTACCTCCTTTGGGAGGTGGAGGGGTGTAGCAGATCAAACAGGGAAAAAAGTCCAGTGAGAACTTTATTAAAAAGCAAGTCATTTAACATCAAATGTGACTGTGATGAGCTAAACTTACAAAACCAATTATTATTCCCACCCCAATTATCTCTTTCTTCTGCCTCAGTTGGCTTTGGAGGGGGGGATTATCATTGGATATGGAATATTAGTTGGTAGCAACATAATGTCCTCATCCTGGTACTTTGTTTAAAGCTGAAACTAAGATAGAAAGAATTCATGAGTATTTCTAGTTATTTTTAATTTCCCCTTCTCACTTAAGAGCTAAAAGAGAGCTATCAAAAGAAAAGAAGCTAACAAGAATAGCAAAATGTGGGTAACTGTAAAACTGAATGATAGGTGGTTCATTATGGTATTCTCTTTACTTCTGTGTATGGTTGAAATGTTTCATAATAAAAGGTTTTTAAAAGCTTACAACAAATGATAGCAACATGTGTCTTCATTTGGCCACAGAGTAGGTTGTGTGACCTCTGGAAAATTGTATCCCTGTCCCTTAGTTTCCACAATGATATAGAGAAAGTTTGGTTAGTCTGGATAATCTATAAGTTGTTCCTTCCTGCTCTTGATTTCTATGACATTTTCTTCCTTTAGTCACATTTTTCATGCTACCTGCTAGATCTTAAAAATTTCACACTCAGGATATATGTGTATGTATAACTGATTCACTTTGCTGCACAGCAGAAACTAGCACAGCATTTTAAATCAACTATACTCCAATAAAAATTTTTTAAAAAAGAAATCACAGGAGAAACACCATGTGATGTCAATAAATTCAGGTAAAAAAACTCAAAATTAGATCATCATTTCTAATAGAGACAGTAAGTAAAATGGAAACTACTTAAATATAATAAAAGTTATTACTTATCAAAAAAAAAAAAATCATGTCCAGAGATCTAGGGGAGACCCAAGAAATCAGGTCCATAAGACCTGGTCTTAAATTCCAGATCTCATACACACTTGCTTTGGACAAGTCAAACAGTCCAAGGCTCAGTTTTCTCCTCTGTAAAATGAGAATAACAGTAATACTTTCTTCATTGGTTATTGTAAAGATGCGGTCTAAAAAGTGCTTAAACATAGGACTTGTCATCTTATAGGCTCTAGGTAAACGTAAACTATTGTTGCATCTTGGTTTATTTCTTTCCAGTCTTTTTTTTGGTAAATGGTGGTCATTATTATGGACATTCTCTTGCATCCTGGAACATCTATCCTCCTTTCTGTCTGAAAACGCAGAGGATAAAACAAACTCACACATAAAAAAATAAATGAAAAAGTTAGGGCTGTCTGTAAGTAGATCACCAGTTTTTCTTGAAAGCATGTACTTGCTTTACATAAAGTGCCAAGAAGTCAAAGTAGGGTACTATGCCCCGACGCATGCTTCAGACACCAGAACTCCACAGGTTTTCTTTCTTGAGCTGTGGAATTTTCTTCCTGTAATAGGTGTTTTTATTATAAGCATTGTACTGCAAACACAACTCTGAGAGCAGCATTCCTGAGTTAATTTGTGCTTTCTCTTTGGAAGTATGAGCAGTGGCCCCAGGGATATTAAAAGTCTAGATATTTAATCTAGTCCAATTAACAGCCCTTCTGATTTCAAAGCCAAAAATCAACTAACATCTAGTCTGGACAAAAATGGCTTCAGAAAAAAAAATTTTTTTTAATCCTAACAATTCCTTTATAAAAGCAAGAGAAATTCAGTCACGCAATGAACCATGACTTGAGCACCTGCAGTAAGAATTCACACATCTAGGGCTTCCCTGGTGGTGCAGTGGTTGAGAGTCCGCCTGCTGATGCAGGGGACACGGGTTCGTGTCCCGGTCCAGGAAGATCCCACATGCCACGGTGCACCTGGGCCCGTGAGCCATGGCCACTGAGCCTGCACGTCCGGAACCTGTGCTCCGCAACGGGAGAGGCCACAGCAGTGAGAGGCCCGCGTACCGCAAAAAAAACAAAAAAAAACAAACAAAAAAAGAATTCACACATCTTATCTCTATTTTTAAAAAGACCTAAGTGATAGCTATTATTATCCCAATTTTACAGATGAGAAAATAGAGATGTGTCAAAATTTAAGCTTGTCCAAGACCACAAAGCTAGTATGTGGAAGAAAGTAAATTCTCAGCACAGAACCCATACTTGGGAACATAATAAATTAATAACATCTTCCTGAAAAAGTTGTTTCTTTTTTCTGAAAAGAAACTCATGGAGATACTCTTCCACAGACTGTTCTGTCCAAAGCAGCAAATGTTCATTACATCTCAGCCTAAGAATGCAATTAGAATACCTGCAAACATTCTATTCTATGAATTATACCTTGGTTTTTAAAAATCTACTCAATTTAGCTGAACTTTGTCAAATAAAGGCCCTAATTGTCCACCTGATAACAGAGGCATAGTCCTTAATGTCAAGACTCTTCTGGTGAGGTTAAATTGCATCTGACCATTATCTGGTAGCTCAAGATGAAGCTGGCGGGAATGATTAGGCCAATGCAAGCTGGCTGACAACGTAGAAAAGACTACCCATTCTTTGAGGTAGCGTGAAAGACAGTCTGCATTACAGGGTTTTTAACCTTTGTTTTTTGCTCTTTACACAATGACTTAGACCTGGGGAGAGTGCAGTAAAACAGACACTCCCATGCTAATGGGAGTGTAAATTTATACAACCTTTTGGAAAATAAGCGTAGCAATAGGCAGAAAAAGCCTTAAAAAGTGTTTTTGCCCTTGGACTCTAATTCTTCTTCTTGAATCTGTGACAAAGAAATTATCAGAATTATGGAAGAACCCTTATGTCCAAATATGTTCATCACAATAGTATTTACAATAGAGAAAAATCCAAAACAATCCAAATATTTGATAATAAGTCAATAGCTAAGTAAATTAAGGCATAACCACACAATGAAATAGTATGTCACCATTAAAACATATATTTACAAAGCCATTACAAATTATGTCAACATGAAAAATGCTTGTGCTATAGTGTTAAATTGAAAAAAATACAAATTTATAGATACTACCCTTATGATTACCTATATTAACTTCTCTGTGCCTCAGTTTTTATCTATACAATGTGACTACTCTCTTCACAGGGTCATAACAAAGATTAAATGTTATCGTTAAAAGTACTTAGATTAAGTATGTATTAATTTTCAGCCATACAATACAAGTATTGTCATCCTCATTTTATAGATGAGCCAGTTAAGGCACAGAGAGGGTAACACAAGGGGCAAGATAGCCCAGGAGCAACTGGCAGAGACTGGATTTGAGCCTGCATGTGTCTGACACCAAGTCCATGTCTTCAACCACTGCAGAATACCACCTGACAGAAAGAGGAAAGTCAGGAGGGAAAGTCAGATTAGAAAAAAAGTTAATGCAGTTTTACAGATACTGTTTGAGATGACAAGTTATTCAAAAATTATGTCAAAGAGATCATTATTTTGAACTTCATATTATTTGATACTTCTATTTAGTATTTTTGAAAGAAAGCAATGCTTGAAATTAGATATGAAGAATAAGCATATTGCAACATTGTTCTCCAGAATTAAATAACAACTAACACATTCTTGAGTGGAAGAGAGGCAAGGAATCTCAGGAGAGGAACTCAAAACATTTGTGAAAAATAAAACTTACATCTAGAGAAGAAGGATGAAGAAGACAAGAGAAGAGAGGAGTTGGAAAATCATTACTTAAAATAAGTGGGGAAAGTTGGTACAATCTTGCTCCATAAATTCCTAAGGGAAACTTACACATAAAGAGTGGAATGGGGGAAGGAGGGGAGCTATTGGGGGCTGGGTGAGGGAATGAAAGGAAGATAAACACCCTCAGGACAGGAAGATATCAGCAAAATAACTGAATTAGTGGAATCTTCATAGTAATAGTTAAGGTTTCAAGGGTAACTGTGTTTTTGAAAAGAATAAAACTGATCAATGTGAAATGGTCAATCATGTATCTGCCAGGCTTAAAACAAGTATTTGACTTAGGATCTCAGAACTGCCATCTGTATACCTTTTAGATTTTATATGTATAAATACAAATATGAAATATATATATACATACACACATGTTAGAAATAGGCATAAAGTAAGTGGACTAAGAAATAGTTCTTTGGAGGATCTAGTAAGGAGACAGATCACACTTCCCTTTATTATTTTTAAAATATTAATATCTGACCAGTTATTCATTTTAAGGATGACACTTTATCTAATTTTGCATAATGTGCAATAGGTCATCCCAGGCTCTAATAGAGGTCTTTCAGCACAGTGGCTTAGAGCATAGTCTCTGACCAAGGTTTGAATTCCAACTCCAATACGTATTAGCTATGGGATTTTGAACCATTTAACTTCTTTAAGCTTGAATTTCCTTACCTGTAAAATGAGAATAAAATAGTACCCAACATACTAAACTGAAGATTTTAAAAGATAAATGCAGGGCTTCCCTGGTGGCGCCGTGGTTGAGAGTCCGCCTGCCGATGCAGGGGACGCGGGTTCGTGCCCCGGTCCAGGAAGATCCCACATGCCGCGGAGCGGCTGGTCCCATGAGCCATGGCTGCTGAGACTGTGTGTCCGGAGCCTGTGCTCTGCAACGGGAGAGGCCACAACAGTGAGAGGCCCGCATACTGCAAAAAAAAAAAAAAAAAAAAAGATAAATGCACAACAAAGTGCGTAATGCAGTGCCTGACACAAAGAAAGAACTCTGTAAATGTTAGCTGTTATTAATTATAACAACACGTCAAAAAGGCTCCAAGCTCCTTGAGGGCAGGGACTGTGTCTTTTTTATCTTTGCATACCAGTGCCTTTCACAATTATTGCAACATAAGAAGCAAGCCTTACCTAAATAGTTATGAGATGATGGAAAAGAAGGAGAGGGGGAGACAGGGAAGCAGAGGCAGGGAGAAGTTTATCATATGGGAGAACATGAACTGTCAAACGAATCCTAATCCTAACAAGCCATTTAAGTGGGAAGCCTTTATTTAACCTTCATTCACTTCTTCAGTTTATTTATTCATTCCAAAAATATGGAGGGATGGTGCTGAAGAGACAGAAACAGACAAATGAAACAGTTTCTCTAACCTCACCTTAGCTACAATACAACAGGCAACAAGACATTAAACTAATAATTATGGGAGGCAGTAGGGCAGATTTGGCTAAATATGGGTCCTTCTATTTTATTTTTTAATGTAGGTTCTTTAGAGTCAAGGAGCTGTGGGTGCTAATTCAAATCTGAGTCCAGAAGGAGAGGTTAATTGGTCCAAGATCCCACAATTAGTTAATTGCAAAGCCAGTGGGGGCAACAATATAGAAAACTTGAATCTCTTCCCCTCCCTCCCACCCAGCCCACTAACCCGGCCCCAGAAATAGTTTGGGTGTATAACAGTTTGGATTTGCACTTTCCCTAGCCTGGCAGTTTTGTTTCTTCGTTTGTTTTTATTGTAAGCATCATATTAACACTTATTTGTGGCTGCTTTTCCTCAGAGTTCAAGCTATGTGTGACTGAGGACTGTAGTGGTCTTGCTCGTCACTGAATCTCCAGCAAGAGTCTCTGGAATGATGCTGTCCAATATGGTAGCCACACTCACATGTGGTTACTGAACACTTGAAATGGGGCTGATCCAAACCTAGATGTGCTGTAAGTATAAAAAAATACCGATTTTGAAGACAGGAAAAGAAGTCTCAATCATTTTTATATTGATTTTATATATATATATATATATATATATATATATATATATATATATAATATTTTGAATCTATTGGTTAAATAGAATATATAATTGAAATTAGTTTTACAGGTTTATTCTTCCTTCTTTAATGTGGCTACTAGAAAAAAATTAAATTACATATGTGGTTCACATTTGTGGCTTACGTTATATTTCTATTGGACAAAGAAGATGCACCATAAATTTCTGTTGGATGAATGAATGAATGAATGATCAAGAAGCCCTTTAGGGTTTTAAAAAGACTAAAACTAGCCTGTTCCTTGTAGAATGATGCCTAACATCTGGATGACATACATAGGTCTCTTTACTAATGGGGCAGTCCAGAAGGGTAATTTGGGTATTATACCCTATGTTCTTTGGCAGCTAAACCACCAGTAATAGAGTTTATAAGGCATAAGGGCTTGAAATATCCTATATTTTTCCCAGTTAAAAAAAAAAGTACCAGTCATGTGTGGAAAAGCAAAGAAGATTACAATCTTATTACAAGATTAAAACTTCGTAACAGAGTACACCCAAGCAGGCCAAACCGAAAAGGCTATGGAGAACATGCATTACATTAAACCATGAGTTATTTTATGTGGGCCTGAAACTGTGGGAAGGAAATGAGAAGGAAAATTACGGAGGCAATAGAAGAAAATGGAATTTTATAGCATTTGGAGATAATCTTTGAAGAAAAATGCTCAAAGTAATGCTTTTGATGATGAAAAGAAAAAAAATGCTCAAGAAGCCAATAATTTTCTAAGCTATCCAAAAGCACCCAAAAATATATGAGAAGAAAAAAAAATAAGGATACAAGGAAAAAGAAAACACCTGGAAACTCATATTCCATAATGACAACATTGATGCTCTCTAGATGATGGGATTGTAGAAGATGTTTTGGGTTTTCACTGTGTTTTTCTTCACTTTCCAAAATTTCTATAACAAAGTGTGACTCTGTAATCAGAAAAAAAATACAATCAACCATTTCTTAATTAAAAGAATAAAGAAAAAGTTGAAGCTTAGCATAGTGACGGAGTGACAAGTCAGCAAGAGAATAGAGAATCTGCGGCAAGCCTGGAACCAAAAACCATCAGGTGGCTGGGCAGAGTCTGACACACAGAAAACCAAGAAGATCAAATAGCTGCAAGAATGATGGAGTGGATACCAGCAGGGAGTGGGCCAATGAAAGACCACATGCAAGAAATTGGGACTCAACCTTCGAAGCTTGAGGTGACAGAGCTAAAGGAACAAGACAAATGAACCAACTTTCAAAGCTAAAATGATGATGGATAGACCTGGGAGCAGCCGAAGCCTAAAAAGGGAGGAAAGGTCCCGGGAAAAGTCCTGAACTTTATCAGGTTCTTTTCCTGAGGTTGAAAGAGAAGGTATCAAGGGATCAGATTGTGTAGGATTTGTTATTATATAATTTAGTTAGGAATTCAATTGGAAAATGTTAAGCTGTTCACACACCAAAACCTGCTAAATGCAAGAAAATGTATCAAAACTTTGGTCTCTTTCTCATGAGACTGCCTGTACATTAGCTTGGGAAATCATTCCTTCCACACATATTTATTGTGAACTTACTCTCTTCTAGGGGCTAGGAGGGATAGGTCTAAAACAGGAAACCAAAAGTTTGGCAACTGCCCCTGGTTGCTCAGATTTCCTGCATCTATAAGTTGAATGGATGAAGCGTTATGTCATCTGATAGGAATCAGATTCTCAAAGCATAGTGTGCTGTTTTGATATGACTGTCTAAAGGCTTTTAAAAATTCCTAGCATTTTGACTATATTAGATATTTGATAAAAGTTTGATCCGAAAAGGTTTGGGATCACTGGGAAGCTGTGAATAATGGTATGTTCTCTATAACGTCTACTTTATCATCTGATGCTCTTTCTTTTCAACTACAAAGAAGAAAAATCAGAGTTTCAAAAGATCAGTAGAGTACCCAGTTTTCAGTCCTGTTCATGTAAACTAAATTAGCCAGACAAAAGGTAAAAAGTATATTAAAGCAGGTATATTCAGACCTAAAAACCATCCACTTTCTAAATAGTACTGTCAAATTGAATTATGTACCTTGGCATATATATCTTTAAGCCATAGTTTTATAATGTAGCTTTTTAATAAGTATCCTTCAAACACACACTCAATCTCCTTCCTGTAAATTGTTCTGTGACAACCTTGGCAAATCTTCATTCAGTTTACACGATAGAAACCATATTAGATAAAACTTTAACAGTATCACAGAGATCTCTATCTTATAATCATCCACAGATTTAATCACAAAGCTTCCTAAGTATGGAAATTCAGAAAAACCTAGAACACTTCGGTGGATACATTTCAAGAAAGAATGAGAGTCCACTACTGGATAGCATGACTATCAAACCTTTTGGGGATGATCTCAAGACATAACTTGAAGTACCAGAATAGCCACATCTTCCTCTTTTATTTTTTAATTTTTATTTATTTTTGGTTAAAAAAGTGTTTTGTCCATTAAGTGGTTAAAACTTAAGGTTACCCATCCAAGGAGTAGGAGATGAAGGTTCTCAGTTTGATGGACAACAGCTCAGAGAACCCTGATGTCCCAAAATATTAGGTTTCTCTTCTAATAATGTTGGAAATATTGCCTACTGTCATGATTAATCTGAGCCACAGCACAAGTTGATTGTAGGTGACACAGTCACAGAGCAGCGCTCGTGTTGGTTTCCACACACCGTCAAATCTGCTACAAATGCAGGGGTGAATGGGAAAGAACTGTGATACCAGGTTTCCCAGTGGCTAATAGATTGTGACATGAAAGAAGGAAACCTTTATTTTAATTCAAAAAACAAAAGCCAAATAGCAAAACTTATGTACGTGCTGAACTTTTTTTTCTTCCTCAAGTGGAAAACATTGACTTGCTAACAACTCTTGGCTGGCATCAAGGGAAAGTGGAGGTATTTGCAGATGTGGAGGAAGACATACAAAACATTTTTCAAATCAAAGGCTTGAATTATTGCACTGGGTTCATGAAGTTTCACAGGCATCTAGACACACCATTGTCTTCGCCCTGAAACAAGCTGCCCTTTCTATTCAAGAAAGAAAACAACCCAATGTTTCTTACAATCAGATCTGTATGTATCAGGGAGCTATCTATATTTTGAAATTCTTTGCATTGTCCGTGGAAGAGTGTGCTGTTTGGACCCAACAATGGCAACATTGATTTTAGGATTTTTGAATTTTGGTTGTACAGAGCAAACAGTGAAAGAAAACTGCCGGCTTTCAGAACTACAAGAGTGCTCTTACATAAACTCACATCTCTCCTGGCTGTTTTACATAGCCAAAGATCAATACTGCTCATTCAGCCAAAGTTATTAACCCCATATATCAGCTTCTCTCTTAAGAAAAAAAAAATTGAAAGAATCTTGCCGACAAAGTTATGTCATCTTCCGCTCGTTCAATCGTAGAGTGGATAATTCACTTTGTTGTGCACCCCCAACAATTGAGCCTTGTTTATGAAGTTACATTTATTAAGTGAAAGTATTTGGAAACTGATGGTACATTCAAGCTTGGTTGCCATGGGCAGTAATCACGGCAGAAAGTCATGACCTCCCCGTTATGCAGCGAGTAACTAATTGAAATGATACAAATTACTCCGATTCTCTGTCTGCCAATTTAGAGCCTGGTTCTGGTCAAGGGTCAAATGAGCTCCTATTCATGAAACTATGTTTGAAGTAGCTGCTACCATAGCAAGCGGGTTCCGTGTGGGCATCACTACTCCTTTGGACTTTACCACATACTGTGGCAAGACAGTAAAGCAGGGAGTTCCAAACCCTACCTTCCCCAGCACATCAAAAGCATACAGTTGTCATTTGGTTTGTGCTACTTGTCAACAGCACTGGACGTGGTTTGCTAAACTTTACTGGCTAGAAGTAAATGTTGTATTCAGAAGCCACTTAGGGAATCCATCCTCCTTAGCCTGCATATTGCATCGGCTCTCTGATATGCCCAGGGCAGAGGAAACCAAATGCCATAAACTCAATATGGAATGATTCTCAACTTATCAATTCCCATCAAGTGTCATCCTTTTCAGCTCCTCTCTGTCCTGGCACATAGACACATTCCTGCCAAATAAATAAGACAAGTTAAAAGCCTTAAATGTATATAACATGCAAGTTCTTTCTTCAAAGCATTATCAGGATGATTATCTCTATTTGAGAAATGACACTAAATGTTAATCTAATTGAATCTGGGAAATGTGGCAATAAAAAGTTAATAATTTACAGAGAAATTGTTCTTCAGAAAATTCTAAGTGAATGCCCACTAAATGAATTTCAGGAGCTGTGCTCAAAGGCACATAAGGTATGTGACAAATGCAATGGCTTACTTTGAATATGTTTCTCACACTACCCAAACTATTTGTTTTAAAGAGGCATGCTGATACATATATGTGTATGGAGGTACATACAATTTGTCTGAAAAATACCTAGAAAAAATGAGAAAATATCTCCTCGAGTCAGCTGAAAATAATAAGCTACTTGAGTGTTTAAATTTTAGTCTAAAGATTAGATTCGGGGGTGTACCCAATGCTATTTCTAAAATCAGATTTACCTATAATTAATGTATATAGAAAAGTCTCATAAATTTTCATTGAATTTTTTCTTCTATTTTTAATAACAGAGATTTCACATAGAATTTTTAAAATGATACGAAATTTACAAAGCAAGAAAGTGCAAGGCTAGGTTGGACATCCTCTGTAGCCAATTCTCCTTAGTACCCTAGCAGATACTACCTAACTTAGCATATTTCCCATCTCAAATTTCAGCAATTTCAGAAAAAGGCAAAACCTTGGTGAATCCATTTCGAACGACATTAATAGGCTGTCTCCAAATTTGCGTCAGAACAGCAAGCTAATAAAATTAGACTGCAAAAGAGCTACAACATTCTGCAAGCCCCTGTCACTGTACTTCACATGTCTGGTCAGCAGACACCAGTCTGGGTTGAAGGTGGGACCTGGGTGCTCAAATTCACACTTTTGGTCAAATCAAGAGCATCACCCACAAGCTTCTGTAGGAATAAAGGGCTCAAGTTGAAGAGCTCTGTTTAAAGATTTAATGGTATTAACAGCCAGAGCTGAATTCAAATCCCAACTCTGCCACTTACTATGAATGCTTGGCAAATAATTCAGCTTCTTTGGACATCATATTTCTCATGCTGTACAAAAAACATTTTAATACAATGTCTGGCATAGAGTAAGTGCATTTATCAATGACAGCTCTTATTATTACAAAAAGTAAAAATCCCTGCTGAAAAAAGACAGTACTAGAATAAAACCCAGAACCTAAGAAAAACCTTTCAGTTAAACATTCCAGTCAATTAGGTAGCTTACTATTATCATAAGAGCTGTAGAAATGCACAAATATTTATTCCATTGCAAAGATTCTAAATCTCGAAATAAATTTCATAAATTTGTTCAGTAAATAAACAGGCCCTGGAAATAATACAACAGTGAGTAAGACCAACATGTTTCCTGCCCTCATCCAACTTACAACCCAGTAAACCAAGTGAATCAACAGGCATAGTAAATCTTGAAATGGAGGTGTACAGAGTGTTATGGGAGTTCAGAGCATGGGACCTAATCTGTCTAGTTATATACTGAATAGGGTCTTACAATTTACTGTTGACTAGAAAAAGCAAGAAAGAATACGTGTCTTGTGTTTTTCTCCAAAAAGCCTTTTTCAATTCTAGGGCAACTCTCGCCAAGTGCTAAGGGAGGCAAATATATTGAACTTTCTTACCACAGTGCCCCTCCCTACCCTCCAGTCTTATTTCAAATTGGGCTACAGACCATTCCCTGAGCCCTTCCACCTCTGTGCTTTTCCTCATGCCTCCCATTCCCTTTACCAACCTGTGGTGCCTTTCCTTACTCTTCCATCCTCAAAATCCCAATCCTTTTCAGCCTCCAGACTCATCTCCTAGGTCAACTTCTCTATGAAGCCTTTCCCAATTCTCCAAGCAAGTTGTTATCTTTCCTTCCTCTGGATTTCCCAGACTCATGATTTGGAAGCAACAGCCCACGTCACTTGCTCATTTGACTCCCGGGTATGGCCCTTGAATAAATTACTATGTTTTATATCTCCAGAGAGCATAAGCTTCCTGAGGGCAGGAATGAAGGCTCATGTCCAAACACCTAGCACAGTGCCTGGAACTTGGGGGCATTCAATAAATATTTGATAATGATAATGATTCTCTTGTTTCAAACTTTAGACTTTTCAAATGGTCAGCCCCAAGGAGCTAGGTATTAAATCACTAGAAATAGTTACTACTAAGTGATTCTCCTGATTCTGAAAGAAATTAACAGAGCCACTCCACTCCTTCTAATAAAAGCATACATCAATCAAGTCAGCCTGTCCACAAATACTTATCGATCCTCTATTATTTACCAGGAATTGTGGCAGGGCCTGGGGATGCAGAAACTCATAGAGTTTACAGTATTATATGTAAGACAGACATTTAAAAAAGGATTAAAACTACCAGAGCCCAAATTCTTAAATGGACAAAAGACTCAAACAGATATTTTACAAGAGAAAGTGTATAAATGGCCAGTAAGCTCCAAATCATTAGTCATCAGAAAAACGTAAAGTAAAATCACAATGAGATATCACCAAATATCCATTACAACGGCTAAAATTAAAATGACTGACAATACTTTGTGTTGATGAGGTTACAGAAAACTGGAATTCTAGTGTACTACTGGTGGGAATGTAAAATGGGGCAACCACTTTGGGAAACTTTGGCAGTTTTTTATAAAGTTAAACATACTTTATGACACAGCAATTCCACTCCTTTGTATTTACCCAAAAGAAACGAAAACGTATGTCTACCAAAGGCTGTACTCGAATGGTTATAGCAGTTTTCTTTATAATAGTTAAAAACTGGAAACAATCCAAATTTGTACCAGCAGGTAAATTGATAAATAAATTGTGATATATCCATACAATAGAATACCACTTAGCAATAAAATGGAATGGACCACTAAAATGCAACAACATAGATAAATCTGAAAAACATTATGCTGAATAAAAGAAGCCAGGCACAAAAGAATACATATTGTATGATTCTATTTATGTCAAATTCTAGAAAGAGCAAACTAACCAATAGTCACAGAAAACATGTCAGTGTTGCCTGTGGCCAGGAATGAAGGGAGGATAGACAGCAAAGGGGCATGAGGAAACTTTTGAGGATTATGGAAATGTTCTGTATCCTGGTGGTGGTAGTTACACATTGTATACATTTGTCAAAATTCATCCAATAGTATACTTTAAATGGGTGCAGTATGTTATATGTAAATTATATCATAGTAAGATTGATTTTAAAAAAAAACTGCCATGAGTATTGCCAAGAAAAATACAGGATGCATTAATTGATAAACTAGATCTTAGGATGAGTAAAAATGTCTGAATTAACTGTATAATTAATTTGGTTTTAACACACTACTATATATAAAGTAGATAACTAATAAGGACCTACTGTATAGCACAGGGAACTCTACTCAATACTCTGTAATGACCTATATGGGAAAAGAATCTAAAAATGAGTGGATATATGTATATGTATAACTTATTCACTTTGCTGTACAGCAGAAACTAACACAACATTGTAAATCACCTATAGTCCAATAAAAGTTAAAGTAAAATAAAATAAAATAATTTAAAAAATTTTTTAAATTTTGTTTTAACCTGATATTGTCTCTTTAAGAAAGTATTCCTAGTATGTGCTTCTCCATAACTAAATTATCACCTTTTTGAGGGCATAGGAGGAAAGGAAATTCATGTTTATTAAATACCTTCTATAAACCTGGCATTGTGTTAAGAGATTTACGTAGGATATCTCACTTAATACTAACATTAATCCTGAAAGATAGGTATTATTTTCACCTCTTTATAGTTAATGCAATTAGGTCTCAGATATTAAGTTACTTGTTCAATGTCACACAGTTTGCAAAGGGTGGTGTCAGAGTTTGAACACAAATCTGTCTACCTTCAAAGCCCAAACTCTCTTTTCCCTGGAGCTCCCTGAGTGATCATGGTTGACATTTCTCTGTGACTGTTTATTCTTCTTTTCCTTTCTGGAACATCCCTCTGCCTCTTCTCTTCTACCTGATTTCTTCCCCATCCTTCATGATACAGATTAGGGCCCCTTTTCTGACATAGAAATCTTACTTTCTTCTGAACTCCCAGACCAACAACTATCTTTGTGACCCCTCTTGGCATTTAATCTTAAAATGGCTTACTTCAGCATCTAATTATTTTACGCATAGGTCTTGTCTCCCCAACCAGCTTGCAATTTCCTTGCAGGAAGGGATATATATTAGATATAGTAACACACAGACACTGAAATCATAACGACTTTAATTAATGTCTCACTCATGCAAAGTCCAACAAGTCACAATGGAGGAAGGAGTTCTCTGAAAAGTTGGCCAGCATAGTTCTATAATTGTGATGCTCTTAATTATACATATCATGTACCAGCACTGGGCTACGTGCTTCACAGATGTTAGCTCATTTTTTTCCTTTTTCTTTTAAAATTATTTTTTAAACAGCTTTATTAAGGTATAATTTACATACCAAAAAAATTCACCCATTTTAAGTATATAACTCAATAATTTTTTGTAAACATACAGTTGTGCAACCACC
The DNA here is from genome assembly GCF_011762595.2 of Tursiops truncatus. Classification (NCBI taxonomy): domain Eukaryota; kingdom Metazoa; phylum Chordata; class Mammalia; order Artiodactyla; family Delphinidae; genus Tursiops; species Tursiops truncatus. The sequence goes on along the minus strand of NC_047034.1, from coordinate 130,102,426 downwards.
ACCATGATCCTGTTTTAGAGTATTTCCATTACCCAGAGAGATATTTCATGTTCATTTGTAGTTTATCCCTGTTCTCAGCCCCTGCCCTAGGCAGCCATGAATCTACTTCCTGTCTCTATAGATTTGTCTTTTCTGGACATTTAGTGTAAGTGGAATGATACAATATGTGGTCTTGCATGCCTAGGTTCTTTCACTTATAATGTTTTGGGGATTTATCCATGTTGTAGCATGGATCAGTAGTTCATTCCTTTTTATTGCTGAATAATATTCCATTGCACAGATATATCATCATTTGTTTATCCAATCACCAGTTGATGAACACTTGTATTCATCAAACTGGACCATTTCCAATTTTTTACTTTTATGAATATTGTTATCTCACAATATCTGAGATAGATACTTTGATCTTCATTTTACAAATGAGAAAAATCAAGGCTCAGAAAAGTAATTATCTTACTCAAGGTCAAATAGCTGGAAGTCATGGAGTATAGTCTTTCTAGCTCCAAAGCCCTTGCTCTGACAGTGGTTTTCAGATTTGGGAACTTTGTTAACCTGAAAATTTAAAAAACAAAGATTTTTAATGTGAGAATAAACCTAAGTTTGTCATCTTTTGTATTTTGTAAAGGGCATTTAAAAAAACCAACTACCAGAACTTCCCCAGTGGTCCAGTGGTAAAGAATCTGCCTTCTTCAATGCAGACTTGATCCCTGGTCGGGGAACTAAGATCCCACATGCCATGGGGCAACTAAGCCTGCGTGCCACAACTACTGAGCCCACGCGCCTCAATGAGAGAGCCTGTGTGCCACCAACTACAGAGCCCACACACTCTGGAGCCTGTGCGCCACAACTAGAGAGAAGCCCGCGCCGCAACAAAAGATCCTGCATGCGGCAGCTACGAGCAAGAGCAGCCAAAAATAAATAAATAAATAAATAAACAAATATTTATAAAAAATAAAAAACCAACTACCTTCTACCACCAGCATCACTTCATAAAAGAAAGGACATCTTTAACACCTAAAGTAGAAGAATAAATTAGGCTTTATAGAAAAGCTACATTGTCCTTATTTTTCTCATATCTCTGTAAAAAGTTAGTGAAGACAAGCCCTCATTTAAGAATCACTGTGTCTAGTGCTTCCCTGGTGGGGCAGTGGTTAAGAATCCGCCTGCCAATGCAGGGGACACGGGTTCGAGCCCTGGTCCAGGAAGATTCCACATGCCACGGAGCAACTAAGCCCGTGTGCCACAACTACTGAGCCTGTGCGCTAGAGCCCGCGAGCCACAACTACTGAGCCCACGTGCCATAACTACTGAAGCCCGCGTGCCTAGAGCCCATGCTCTGTGACAAGGGAAGCCACCTCAATGAGAAGCCCGCGCACCGCAAGGAAGAGTGGCCCCCGCTCACCGCAACTAGAGAAAGCCTGCACGCAGCAACGAAGACCCAACGCAGTCAAAAATAAATAAATTAATTTTTTTAAATAAAGGAATCATTGTGTCTAGCACTTAGCTACTTAATTAGTAGGGCTACAAACTGTGCTCAGCTGAATTAGATGAGATACTTTGAGATGCTTTTATAAATGATGTTAGAAAAAAGTCAAGGTCTTATTAACTTTCTTTCAATTGTCTACAATAGATCCCTCCCAAAGGGCGTGTTCTCTGTATAACAGTGTAGCACATGCAGTGAGGTGGCCTCTCTTTTCCAGGAATAGAGGGTTTAATCCCATCATACACCTAGCAACAGTCCCAGTGTCCTGGAGGAACTGTATTCCAAAACTCCAAAAACCAATCCTTCTGTAACCACACAACAGCCTGGTTAGCTTATATTCTCTTTCCCTAAGAACTGAAAAGTATATAAAATCCTCGGATGGTAATTCCATGGCAACAAATTTAAAAGATTTCATTGAAACCCAGCCTTCATGGAGGCTGAAAGAAACGTTGAAGTCTTACTGACATTTGTTTCGTGGTTTCCATCCAGGTCCCAGTGGAACAAATGCCATAATTAGCCCTCAGAAGAGAGGCCAGAGATTGACGACGAGGTCCCTCCAGTCATGCCTCGAGGCCTTGCTAGACTGGGACGCTCACACTGTTGCTCTCTGCTTTGTAGCTGTTTGTGCAAGAACAAAAGGACTTCAGTCTGCCTTGCTATTAATCCAACTTCACAAGCATGAAATTTACAGACACAGGAATTCATCATTGAAACCTTTTCCCCTTGTCATGTTCAGCTGCTGAAAAGTGGGCACACTCTTGGATATGAATGTTAATAAAAAGAAAAGGGGGGAAAAAAAGAATGGACAAGCTTTCTGAATCAGCTCTGGCTCCCTCCACTTCCACCCCCAGCTACAGGTTGACATCTTGGGAGTTTGACCTTTTGGGGAGAATGTAAGTCTCTCCACAGCATCTAGTTTGGGAAGATTTTGCTAAATTTTATTATCACCCTGAAAGTCAACTACTTTCTCTTAATAAATAAAACACACCTATAATGTAAGGCCAATAATTCAATCTGTAAAGTGAATGAAAAAAAGAATAGCACTCAAGTCGTAAAGTGAACATTATTTGAGTAGAACCAAACCAGTGGTATCAACTGGTTTTGCTCATTTAACCTGTCTCCTCCTCATCATATACCCATCATTTAGCTGCAGGGTGGATGTGTTCACACTGAACTATTAATCTGTTTCAAAATGCCATAACATTTCCATGAAGAACTTCCTAATTTTTTTTTCAGAAATTAAATGTCTGTTTAAAGTTCATTCCCTCCTGCTGTAACTAATTGAAATGAGATTTGGTTTATCTTTATGACATGGAAATAGGATTGAGTTTCATAATAATAACAATAATGATAACTTGATAGATTTTAGGAGTAGTAGTTAATAATTACGGTAATATAGGGGAGATCAGACTTGTCTATTGCCACCTAAACAGACCCCCGTTATTTATAGAGAAGTGTGAGTGACTGTCACATGATCTAACTACCAGTTCCTGATTTTGTATTTGTTTTCAGCTTGGACTGAATTTTAGAGCGGCACCATAAATGCATTGGAGCCTCAAAACAGTATTCCTTCAACAACCAAAGAAAGCATTAGCACACTGGCTGGGAAATACATTGAAATGTATTGCAGTTGTGATGGAAAGAATCTGGTCTTGGGAAAATACAAAGAGGAGGCTTTTTCTTAGGGTCTTTTCCCCATTAATATACAGAAGAGTAAGTCAAACAAAACTGTAGCACTATAGAAATTACAATAAAATTTTCCAAATATCATTTCATTTGATCCTCAGTCAGCGCTTTGAGAGTGACTAGTATTACGATCTCCATTTTACAGGTAAGGTCACTGAGATCCAGAGAGGTAAAAGGCTAGTGCAAGGTTTCAGACCTAGTTAGCAGAAGACTTAACCCTGAAAGCCAGATCTTTCTATCTCCAATTTCAAACTCTTTTATCACCTACCAAGAAAATCAGAGAACATGCAGATTGGGCTCAGAAGTCAATGGAGAACTTAGTTTTTACTTAAACACCAACCTAGTCAGCCTCCTGCCACCAACATGAGGCTTACCTTACCTAGAAGGTACACCAAAGATTCCAACTTTCAGCTGGCTTAGGGTTTTGCACTGCTGTATTTCATTATTACTATTGTCATCATTTATTGAGCACCTACTCAATGCCAGATGCTGTGTATCATTCTTCATCTCCATTTTGCAGATAATTTACATGGCTATAGGTCCTGACCTCTACTTACCTCTCCAGACAACTTCCACCTCATCCTCTTTGCTCCAGCCATACTGAACTTCTGTCAAGTTATCAAAGACCCCAAACTCTCATCACACAGGCTGTTTCCTCTACCCAGAACACCCTTTCCCATTCTAGCCCACCCTACTTTCCCAGTTATTCTTCAGGCCTCAGCTTAAGTGACATTTCTCAGAGGTCTTCCCTGACTCCTGCACTTGGTTATACATCCCTTATGATCTCCTCTCATGGCACTCTAAGCTTTTATTTTCAAAGCATCCATTTTACTTTCGGAAAATTTCTTGTTTAAGGTCTGTCTTCCTGCTAGGTTAGATGAGAGCAGCGATTGTGTCAATTTTTTATTGATATTTTCCAAAATATCAGTGGGAACCATCACCATTAATACAATTATGTGTTGTGTGAATGAGTGAATGAATAGGAAACTGGGGCTCAGAGAGATTAAGCAATTTAAGTGGCTTAAGAGTAAGGATTCCTTCATTCAAATGTAACTGGGTAGAGCTGAGGATAAAAACATCTTTTAATAAGCATACCATAATCACCCTATTTAAGATTGCACACCATGCCCTCAGATCTGCCAACCCCCTTTACTCAGCTTTTTTTTTCCTATAAAATATATCACATTCTAACATACTACTGATTTTAAATACTACTTCTAGCACACATTTGATTTTAGTTATAATTTCTTTATTATCATTATTGTTTATTATTTCCCCTTACTAGAATGTGCACTTCATGAGGACAGGGATTTTTGTTGTTATTGCTCCTTCACTGTGAACCGTGCTTGCCAAAAAGTAGGTGTTAAATTAATAATTGTTGAACTGAATCGAAGGAATTCTTAGTGTCGAGATTTTCCTTAACACTTATTAAACAAAATATATTTGTTTTAAAAAATATATATATATATTTGTTTTAGGTACTAAAGATGACAAGTTCATTAGTTACATGAGATGGATGTGTGATCTGAATATCCCCCAGGCTTCCCCACTGATCAGCTGTTAAGACCTCATCCCACCCTCAGCTTGGTTTCCTAATCTGTAATATAAGGGTCAGCAGGAAGGAGTCAAGAATCTGTCCTGATCCTAAAGGTGATCAGCCCTTTGATCATTTTCTAGCGAGGAGAAAAAATAGAAGAGGTTTATTCACCTCAGAAACTCTGCAAAAAGGCCTGGAAACCTGGGAATTCAACTGGCTCTATTTGCCAAAATGTGCAGAGGTGATATTTATTAAGTACTTGACACTCCAGAGAGAACGCTCCTGTACAAATATGTCATGCCGCTTTGAACACAAGCAAAGCGGGAAACAGATTCTATCTCCTTGCTGCATCCCAAGCCAAGGTGACTGTTGAGGTTTCAATTCAATGTATTTATATCTCATCACCAACACTCATCACCAAGGGAGCCGGTTCAGAGCTGAGCTGTAAAGATTGTGTAGGGAGTAGTGATCAGATGTACACCATGCCTGACTTATGCCAATGAGTTTCAACACTCATGCATTCCAGATGAGCATCAAACTCTGTGATAAATAGTAGGAACAGGAATTCAGATTGCAATGAATGCAAAAATAAATAAGTAAGTAAAGCAATGCTGAAATTATTGAGTGAGAATCTGATGTGGGAAACTGTCCTCTCTTCTCCATCCTCAATGCAAAGGCCACAATTCATTCTCATCATCTCTTGTCTGAATTAACTATAGCAGCCTTTTACTGCTCCCCATACCTCCAATCTACCCTCTATAATGCAGACATAAGAACCTTTCTAAAATGCCTCCCTGAACTTGTGGCACTCTTCAATGTCTCCCCAGTTCTTCCAGGAAAACTTCATAGCATAACCCACAAATCCCTCTGTGACCTCACCCCTGCTCATCTCTCCACACCCATCACCTCCCACTGCTCCGTACACACTCTATGCTCTAGCTACACTGAACTGCCTATAGTTGTCCTAAGTACCCAGTTTTTTCATGTTTCTATACCTTTGTGTATGCTGTTCCATTTGCCTAAAACACTTTTTCCCATACTTTCATCTATTCAACTCATTTATCATTTAAGATATGTCTCTGCCAGATAGTTTTTCTTGATTTTTTTTTTTTTTTTTTTTTTGGCGGTACGCGGGCCTCTCACTGTTGTTGCCTCTCCCGTTGCAGAGCACAGGTTCCAGACGCACAGGCTCAGCGGCCATGGCTCACGGGCCTAGCCGCTCCGCGGCATGTGGGATCTTCCCGGACCGGGGCACGAACCCGTATCCCCTGCATCGGCAGGCGGACTCTCAACCACTGCGCCACCAGGGAAGCCCAGTTTTTCTTGATTTAATTCTATCCTAGTCTGAATTAGATTTATTAGATAAATATTTATTTGATTCAACTGCAGACCTACTAGAGATAAAATTCAACTGCAGACCTACTAGAGATAAAATAGTGTGGTCGTTTAAAAAAAAAATGGCTACAGATTTTTTTTCCATTCCCCCCATCAAAAGGGAGGGTCAATGTCCATGGTATCTGTAAAGTTTTGTGGCACAGAAGTGATGCTATGTGACTTCCATGACTAGGTCATTAAAAAATATATAGCTTCCACCTGATCTCTTGAAATACTCACTTTCTGACAATCCCTTTTGGGATACTTCGTTTCAGAATCAGCCCTCAAGCTGTGAGGACAAGTCACATGGAGAGGCCACGTGTGTCTCTGGTCTTCAATCCCAGCTGAGCCCATCTTTTGAGTTCTTTCTGACCAGGGGCCAGAGAGTTAGGTAAAGGTGCCCACAGCTTGTTCCAACCCCCAGCAATTCAGGTCTTCCCAGTGGAGACTCCCCCCTAACCCCCAACATCAAAAAGTGATCTTGTGTCTTCTGCTACAAGACACTTCTGCTACAGTAGACAGAATTCTCAGATGGCCCCCAAGATTCCCCCCAACACACCCCTTGTGTTTACATCCTACATAATCCCCTTCCTTCAGTGTGTGTTGAGGGGAAAAGGGAAAGGACTGTGGATAGAATATCATTCTATATGTGATATCTATAACACAGTATCATTCCCTCAATTGTGTTATATGGCAAAGTGAAGGGATTTTGCAAATGTAATTAAGGTCCCAAATTAGATGATTTTGTTTAAAAAAAGGGAGGTTATCCAGGGTGGGCCTGACTTAATAAAGTAAAAGCTATTAAAAGAGAGATTGTGCCATTTCTGCCAGCCTTGAAGAAGAAAGCTGCCATATTGTGAGAGGGCCATGTGGAAAGGGACTGCCTTCAGGAGATGAGAGCAGCTCCCAGCTGACAGCCAACAAGAAAGTGTGAACACCAGTCCTACAACCATAAGGGACTGAATTTTGCCAGTAACATGTGAGCTTGAGAAAGGCCCTCATCTCCAGAAAGAGACACAAGCCAGCCAACATCTTGATTGCTTGATTACAATCTTGCAAGTCTCTGAGCAGAGGACCCAGCTAAGCTGTACCTTAAGCCTCCTGACCCACTGAGAGAATAGATGTATGTTATGTTAAGCTGCTAAATTTCTGGTAATTTGTCACACGGCAGTAGAAAACTAATACACCTACTGTGTACCTTGTCTGAATTCCCGACCCACAAAATCTGTACACATAATGAATGACTGTTATTTTATGCCACTAAGTTTGGGGTTGTTTGTTTATGCAGCAATAGATAACTGAAACAAGCAGCCACTAAAAAAGACAAAAATCCTGTCTTCATTGTATTCTTGCCCCTTTCTGGGAGGGAAGACAGACAATAAAATAAATAAGTAAAATATGGAGTGTGTTGGTTGGGCCAAGTGCTACAAGATGAATAAAACAGAAAATGGGATGATGACTTCTGGGGGTAGTTTCAGTTTTAGACTGAAATGTTCAATCTAGTTGTTCAAAATATTTAACAACTACAGATGTTTGAGGAACACTGACCAGCCAGAGGGGCTGAACACAGTGCTAGAACAGGATCCTGGAGGTTCCTTGCTAGGTTAGGCATTAATTGTTTCGTTTTGGGATCTTGTATATATCTGTAGGTTCTTCAGTCTGATAGGAATAGGTATGCAGTACCCCCACCTCATTCATTAATTCATTTAACCCTCTGCTCAGCAAATATTCACTGAGTACTTATTACATTAAGCCAAATGCGAGATGAGGAGCTCCATGAGCACTGCCCACTGAGCTCCTGGGCCTTGTTGTCCCGTTGAGGAAGTGAGATACATACATGAGGAGTACTAAGCCACAGCAGTGCTAAGTTCATGAGTACTGTTATATTTCCCTGTCTCACCTACTAGACCTTGGCTATAGGATTAGAAAAGAGAGAGAAGCTGGGATGATCAGGAAATCTTCTGGAAGTGGTGGGAATGGAGCTGAAACTTGAAGGTTGGATATTTCCATAGGACACCTTATTCATCTTTGATTGGTTCCTAGTGCCTCAAACAGAGAGTGTAAATGTATGAAACATGTGCAAACCACCAAAATCAGTCGGCTAACTGATGATGGCTCTATCCCACACTCAGCCAGAGAATCCTTCTCAACACATTTATAGCCAATGATCAATGATCAGAGGTGATACATAAAATAAAATCTATAAGCCATCTCTGGTAGCTTCACATCTTGGACATGGTAGGTTCTAATATTAGTTAATTAATCAATAGCCCACCTAGGGAGAAAGAGAAAACCATTTTTAGAAACAAAAACTACTCTACAGAGAAAAGAGATGGTCTAGGAAAAAAGTTGTGTGCTGTGTGAAAGCTCAGGTTTATCCCATCACGCGTAAGCTCTTTCATTCGAAGAAAGACAGTCTTGGTTTCGGGTTTTGAAGTCAGACTGAGCTAGGTTCAAATCCTTGACCTTTACCCACCAAATGCCAATAGTAGTCCCCACCCTCGCTGTGACAACAAGACATTGCTAAATGTTCCCTTGAGGAAAAACTGCCCTGGTTTTGAACCCCTGAATGAAATAAACAAGAGAAAACCCCTACCTTCATGTAGCTTGCATTCTAGTGGGAGGATGGACAATAAACAAATAAATATATTTATAACGTAAATTCAGATACGGAGAGGTGGGGGAGGGGTGGCTGATAGGTCCTTTCCCATTTGCTTCTCTGGATAAAAAAGAGCCAAGAACCATTCTGAAGACAGTAGCATAAGCATCAGACCCTGATGAAAAGATATTTCACTGATAAACAAAAATCACAGAAATGGACATTGAGTGATCTTGAATAATATCAGAAAGAAATAAGATTATATCATTTAAATAACCATATGGAAGGTCCAACATTCATCTCTTTTGGACATATTCCTGTGCATGGAAAAATAACCTCATCAACACAAGCACAGGACATCCACACACTAACGGGAAAAATTTCTCCTGCCTTCTCTCCAGCTCTGGGCTATTTTTTTTTTTTTTTTGAACACTTTGGAAAGAATTTAGAGAGTGTCCCCATTCAATGAAGCCTCAAATTATGAAATAAGGCAAGATCACATAATAATAAAGAGTTATTTGGAACATCACTGAAATCATTTTTATCATAATGTCATTTAAATGAGGTAAAACTTGGTTTTAAACAGCTAGATTTAAAAATCTTGTATGTACATAGCCTTTGTACAATTTATTAAACCAAAGCAAAACAATAAAACTAATAAAATTCAAGTTACATAGTGGCTGTGGTTTTGCAAAAACTAGCTTGCCATTCTAAACATGCCCCAGTTTGGCATGGCACACCAACGGCCCTGTGTGCTGTGTGATGATTTGGTTCTCCCACCTCTTCTCTCACTTAGAATTACTGTGAAACCTTTGTCCTTAGAGTAAGCAGTAATATAATTTGACCTTCCTATGGTGTCAACACATCATTTTCTTATTAGATCTGCTGCCTCTGTTCTTTCCTCATTAGCCCACTAAAATTACCCCATCTAAACACAAATGCAAGCTTAGAGAAAGGCACCACAGGGCAATACCAGGTTACAAAGGGGTCATTTGAGTGTCTGGAATATGCTTATATGATCTTTTTTCTCTTCTTTCCTAAGATTATCATAAAATCCTAAACTTATAGGCTTCTGTAGAGAACTCTAGAATCCCTGATGATACATCCATGGAACCCTAGACCCCAATTTGACAGGCGCTGGTATAATGGCTAGTGGCATCAGAATCAGAATGTCCAGGATTCAAAATTCTGGCTCCTAGAAATATGGTTACTAGAAATACTTTGACTATCAAAGGACCACGTGCCACCCAAGACTGGGTCCCACAGAAGTTTACATCTGTACAAAACAGGCCTGGATTAAAACTGTGAAGTCATATGTTTGTGCTTCCCTGGCCTTGCCTTTCCAATGCCTCTCTTCCCCTCTAGGTCCTCAGCACCACCTCCACTTGAGACACCAGGCTAGGTCCCGGTCAGCCATCAGCTCATCATTCTGCCTCATTGCCACACTCCTAAGTCCATCCCAAAATACCAGGGTAGGATGGTTATCCGTGGACTTTCAAAAATCATTTGTTAAGCTGTTTAATAGTTGAAAGAGCAAATACTCTAAGAAACTGTGACTTCACCACCTTTGACTCCTAATAAAGGGTAGAGTAGGAAAAAAATCATTTGCTGAGCAACTACTACATGCTATACACTTCGAATACTTAATTTCATTTAATCTTCTCAATGAAACCAGCAAACTAGGTATTGGCCAACCCTCAGATGCAAAAACCACTGCATCTCTAATGCCAAGCAAAGTCTCTGAGAAACACTAAGAGTTCAATAAATGTTTATTGAATGAATGAAGGTCACCTTGACTGAGGTTACAGAGCTAGTAACTGGAAGAGATAGAATTCAACCCTAAGACTGACTCCATGGCTTTTAATGCTCTTTCCTCTACACCAGGGGTCAGCAAACTTTTTCTGTAAAGGGCCAGGTAGTAAATTTTTAAGCTTTAAGGGTCACACAGTCTCTACTGCAACAGCTCAACTCTGCCATTGCAGCACAAAAACAACCATAGACAATACAGAAACTAATGAACATGACTGTTCCAATAAAACTTTATGGATGGATACTGAAATTTGAATTGTATATAATGTTCACATGTCATGAAATATCATTCTTCTTTTGATTTTTTTTTCCAACCATTTAAAAGTGTAAAGTCGTTGTTACCTTATGGGCTATACAAAAATGGATAGTGGACTGGATCTGGCTTGCAGGCCATAGTTTGCCAACCCCTGCTCTACACAAGGCTACCTCCCAAGCTCCCAACTCTCTTAGGTCCTCCCCCGAAACAAATGGAATGCATGGAATTCAGATGGTAAAATTTCAGATCTTGATCAGTTAAATGAGATCAAATATTTCAACTGCCTGTGAAGCTGTGCAGGCAGTGGCCTATCTCCCCCAAAGCACATGGAAATCCATGACTTCTCAGGCCTGGTATACACAATGCCTTTCCTCTAACCATAGCTCTGCACGCTTTCAAAAAAGTTCTAGATTATTTCAGGATTAAGTCAGGTGCTAAATAATAAAGTTGGTCCATTCCAAGAGAGCAATTATCTAATCTGTTAATGAAAGAGCAGTCACATATCATAGCAAAATCTCATCTGGTATATTCATTACAGGCAAAATTAAGATAAGTGAAACTTGCTTTATCTCCTTATTAAGTCAGGAAAATGACTACATATATTTTCCAGATAAGAGGCTGTTTAGAAGATGAACCTCTCTGATATTTTACAAATGTAGCTTTCATTTTCTTTTTTTTTTCACTTTTTTCCAGCTTTATTGAAATATAACTGACATAACATTGTATAGGTTTAAAGTGTACAATGTGATCATTTGATACACATATATTGTGAAATATTTACCGCAATAGGATTAAGACATTCCTCAGCTCATCTCACATAATTACCTTTGTTGTTGTTGTTAGTGTGAGAATGTTAAAACTGTACTCTCATAGCAACTTCCTAATGTATTTATTGAAAGGAAATGAAATCACTATCGCAAAGATATATCTGCACCTTCATTTTCTTTTTACCAAGGAAATTCAGAATAACTTGCCTTACTGTAAATCACAGTAACTCTAGTTTTTTTCTCTCTCCAAATGAGACATCGCCTGACATCTAACATGTGGTAAGATCTGAGAAAACTTTCCACAGATTGGTAAAATTCTTTCTACATGAATGTGTAATGTAATCTTCTTGTTAAACAAGAATAGATAATTTCTCCCCAAATGAATTCAATAAAGGGGCATAGAAAGAATAAATAATTCTAATACTGTTCTTTAATTCTGCTTGTAATTTTCCAAATTCCAGACTGATGGCAACATAGTGGGCCTATTCTACTACCACTATTTCAAAATGTTCAGCCTGGGGGAAATCCACAGGGACAGTAGTTACTGAAAAGCCCCAAAAATGCAGTAAACTTCCATCGTTTTATAGCAAGAGAAAGTCATTATTTGTCTATATTTGTCTATCTTACTTATGCCTGCATTCAACAAACATTTACTGAGCACCAAGCATGAGGCCAGGCATTATTCTAAGTGCAATAGGGGAATCTTATAAAAACATAATCTTCATCCCCAAGGAACTCAGAGTTTAATTAGGGAGAAGATGCTGCTGAGGATGATAATGTTAATTATGTCAAGCACATAAGCACTGATTATATGTGTGGCACTGTGCTAAACGATCTACTTACAAAATATCATTTAATGTGACCCCCACCCAAATAACTTATGAGATGGGTGTTATTATTATTCCCACTTTACGGATTAAAAAATCGAGGTTTAGATAGGTTAGTTAGGCCATGTTTTTTTTTTAATTTAATCTTTATTTTATATTGGAGTATAGTTGATTTACAATGTTATGTTAGTTTCAGGTGCACAGCAAAGTGATTCAGTTATATATATACACATATCCATTCTTTTTCAGATTCTTTTCACATATAGATTATTACGGAATATTGAGTAGAGTTTCCTGTGCTACACAGTAGGTCCTTGTTGATTATCTATGTTATATACAGTAGTGTGGATATGTTAATCCCAAACTCCTAATTTATCACTCCCCCTCCCTGCACCTTTCCCCTTTGGTAACAATAAGTTTGTTTTCAAAGTCTTTGAGTTTGTTTCTGTTTTGTAAATAAGTTCATTTGTATCATTTTTTTAGATTCCACATACAAGTGATATCAAATGATATTTGTCTTTCTCTGTCTGACTTACTTCACTTAGTATGTGGACCTAGAGATTACCATACTAAGTGAAGTAAAGCAGACACAGGCCATGGTTATATAGCTAGTAAGTAGGTAGGTCTGGGATATGAATCCAGGAAGACTGACTCTAGAGCCTGCTAAACTGAAAGTTGTATATCAATAACCATAACCCAGTGTTGCAAGTGGCAAATGTTCTAAAAGAGCGGCAGATAAAATGTAACAAAATTTGAAGGGAGAGGTAATTTGACTAAGACAAATCAAGGGAGGCTTCATGGCTCTGGGATGGAGGAAATTTTGAAATGGGGAGAAGGGAGGAAGGAAATTCTAGGAAGAGAGGACAGCATGAGCAATGGCACAAAGATGGGAAACAGAGGACAATGTTTAGGAAAAAGCAGAGAAGTCCAGTTTGGTACCAACTATACATTAATGGGTGAAAGTTAAAAAGACAAGTGAGGTTTTACTCACAAAGACCATTAAAACTAGACAAGCAGACATTTATATGCTACTTTAAAGTGTACCAGACTCTATGAGGCAACTAATATCTTCATTTTATAAAAGAGAAAATTGAAGTTCAGAGCAGCAGAGTTACCAGCCCAGGGTCATGCAGTCAGTAAGTTTTAGATCTCAATAATTTATTCAAAAGATATTCATTAGCCCAGGTATGGTACCAGGTACTAAAGACAATTATGAACCGGACATAGTCATTGTCTTCACAGCACCGCCAGTCTAGGTAGGAAAGACAACCATTATAAAGCAGATCACTGCAGTCAACTGTGGTGTGTGCTACAGCGGATTAAGTGTGAGGTGCTCTGTGAGCCTCATAGCCCAGGACTCACCTGGAGACAGGAGAGGCCTCAAGTATCATTTAAGCCTAGACTTGAAAGATGCACAGGAGTTAGCTTGATACTTGGGGTGGGGTTGCGATGGGCATATGGTGGAGAGGAACATTCCAAGTAGAACATTTCAGATATGCATGAAGGCCCAGAGGAGAGAGAAAATGTGACATCTTCCAGACAGTGAGAAGTTTAAAGGAAAGAGCCCAGAAAGCAGAAGCTGGAGAAGATGGTAGACACCAGATTCTGAGGACAGAGGGGCAGCCACTGAAAGTTTTTAAGCAAGAGATGGGAGGGTAGGAGGGGTGATATGGTTAGATTTAGGTGTCAAAAGGACAGAAAGCTGTGAAAGAGACCTAGGAATAGATAGGATAGGACAGAGGCCAGTCTGAAGGCATTTGGAACTCAAACCAAACATTATTTCATTCAAAGATCACTTTCTACTCTTTCTCTGGAGACTGCAGAGCATCTGTGAAGCTTTAGAGGAGGTGAGTGACATCAACAGATCTATGTACTGAAAAGATCAGACTGAAGCAGCATGGATGACTCACTCGTTCTTTTCTTTTTCTTTTTTTTTAAGTCAATAAACAAATACCGTATGCTAACACATATATATGGAATTTAAGGGGAAAAAATGTCATGAAGAACCTAGGGGTAAGACAGGAATAAAGACACAGACCTACTAGAGAATGGACTTGAGGATATGGGGAGGGGGAAGGGTAAGCTGTGACAAAGTGAGAGAGTGGCGTGGACATATATACACTACCAAATGTAAAATAGATAGCTAGTGGGAAGCAGCCGCATAGCACAGGGAGATAAGCTCGGTGCTTTGTGACCACCTAGAGGGGTGGGATAGGGAGGGTGGGAGGGAGGGAGATGCAAGAGGGAAGAGATATGGGAACATATGTGTATGTATAAATGATTCACTTTGCTATAAAGCAGAAACTAACACACCATTGTAAAGCAATTATACTCCAATAAAGATGTAAAAAAATATATATATTTGTCAAGCTCCTATTACATGCTAGGCACTATGCAGTAGTTTTAGGCCTGGAAATAGGAAGAAGGTGTGTCATTAGCAGGGATACAAACACTTTTTTAAAATCTGTTGTCTAATATTCCTTTAAGACCCAATTTGAAAGCCTTCATTGCAAAAAGCTTTCCCTGTCTCTGCCCTTCCAATTCAATTTAAAACTTTCTTAGCATCGCCACTTAGTCTGTTCTATGAAATCACACAACCCTGCTGCCATTATTTCAGAATCATTCACTAATTGTTGCACACATGTCTTATCTCACGTGTTCCTCAGGACTTTCATCTGCATTGTTTTTAAGTTCTGGACACAAACAAATGTTTCGCTAAGAGGCCTGAGAGATTGAATGAATGAATGGACAGGATTGCAAGAGGACAATCTTTGAATGCTTGCTACTCTATTACATCTTATCACCGGTTCCATTCTCCTCATTATTCCTGAAGATAGTAGTTACATACACTACTGTATAACTTACAGTGGTGTAATTTTAAAATTTAAAAAAACAATCAACCCTGTACATACCATAATATCTCTCCCAATCATTACGAATTCTTGCTTCTTATAAGGTACATGGAGGAATTGGCTTGGATTATAAACACCATGGTGGTTGGTTTTGTAAAAGAACAAGGAAATTCAAGAGAGAAATAGATTCATATCCACAATATTTACAAAACAACTACTGTGTGTAAGACATGCTTTGTATCTGCTATGAATACCTATTTTCTACATGGAAAAGAGAACATTCATTAACTCTTTGGGGAAAAAAAAAAAAAAAAGCTCTTCGTAGGTGCCAGGAAACATGCTAGGAGTGGTATTTGCATTATTTCATTTTTAAGGCTTCATAGTAAAGCAGTAGGATACATGCAGGTATTTCTTCTACTGCTCAGATTTTTACCTGACTATTGGATATACCTTGATTGATTGAACGGGGGAATAGATTTTGCATCATGTGAACTTTAATTGGTCATTACACAGTTATAATAGGGAATTATCACCTCACCTTAAAAAGCTGGTATCCCAAGAGTAGGGCAACGTTCAGCAGCTTTGTTTGAGCAGCTGGCATAAATTACTTGGCTTTATGTTCTCTTGTTAACTGTTTGTAGTTATGAGCTATGCTGCTGTTTATTTTACAGGTCTAGAAATCTATTGCTTTTGATTGATTTTATGTTTTGATCGTAATTTGGTGACTTTTAGGTTTGTTTCTGTTCTGTTTTGATTCCTCAATTTATGATTTTTAGCTTGCAGTAACAAAACATACTAGTTTCCAAGGGTGGCCATAAAAAATTACCACAAATGTGGTGGCTTAAAACAATAGAAATTCATTTTCTCACAGGTCTGGAGACGGAAATGTCCAAAACCAAGGTGTTGGCAGGACTGGTCCGCCCTGGAGGCTGCGATGGAAAATCCATTTCTTACCTCTCCCCTAGCTTCTGGTTGCTCTCAGGAATCCTGGGCGCTCCCTGGCTTGCAGATGCATCACCTCAATCTGTCTCTGTCTTCACATGGCCTGCTCCTCTGTGTCTGGATGTCTTTTCCTCTTCTGTCTCTTATAGAAATATGTGTCATCAGATTTAGGGCTCACCCAGTTCATCCAGGATGATATCATCTTCAGATTCTTAACTCAATTACATCTGCAAAAATCCTTTTTCCAAATAAGGTCACATTCACAGGTTCTGGGTGGGCACATCCTTTGGGGTGTGTGGGGGAGTGGCATTATCCACTCATAACAATACTTATAGCTATTCTTTTTCAACACAAACTTTAAAGTTGCAAACCCCACAAGAAAAAATAAAATAATTGTTATTACAATTTAAATATTCTAGCTCCCAGCCTGTTTTTCCTCCACTGAAACAATCATTTTATAATGAAACTGTTGTTACAGGTGAATATATAATTCATATAAATGAATAAATAACCCAAGCTTTCAAAGGCTTAAAACTAGTTGTTAATATCTGAAAAGCCCTCAAAATAATACCTTACCTATAGCATATGTTATCTGAGTTAGATAAATAATAAACAGTATGTTACAGAGAAGCAGAGTATATTACTGTCCCATTTTTCAGATGAAGTAATAAGGAGCTCAGTGAGGTTCATTACTAGCTCAAATGGTGACAGGCTATGATTCAAACTCACATTGTCTGACTCCAAAGCCCATGTGTCCTTGCATGGGCTGCACCAAGGTGTCCTTGGGGAAGCTGGGAGGAAGCAGGCTGAAGGTCACCATGACTCTGCTCACAATAACCCTCAGGGTTGATCCACCAGAGAAGGGATGTTCACCAGAGAAAGTTCTGGGGCCAAGTCAGAGGTCGGTTACCATGAAACTGGTCTGAAATTCGTTGATGTGTAAGAGACCTAAAAATCTGTGGGAAAAAGAGACACAAACTGGGGGCTGGTGGAACAAAAAAGGGATTCGATGCAAAATAGAAAACCTGGTGAGGCACTGGCTGTCATTGAGGAAGTGGAATTAGGTGAAAATAGAGAATGTGATGAGTCTTTGGGGTGGCGAGTGTCCCCAGCCATCCAGTAGCTGAGGCCCTCAAGGGCCAGGCCTGCCTGCAGAACATACTTGATAACACCTTCTTCATAAAGGCTGAGTGAAGATACACCCCAACCATGTTCAAGGTATAGGAGAGGTGCCTCACTTCCCCCACAGTACAGCACACAAGGAAGAAAGAACAGGAGAGAAGGAAATCAGATAGGTTATGTTTCATAAAGAAATGCAAAAGGTAGGCTCTGGAAACACACACAATCAGTGCTTGTTTAGAAACATGTGCTCTCTTCTACTTTTCTCAATTTTCCAAAACTTCTAGGCATAATATATTCTCATTTTATAGTAGAAAAGCAATAACTATTTTAAAGGCGCTCTATTTTAAAATGAACATTCTTTGCAGGCCACATACTTTGATGGGCGCTCAAATGGTATCAGCTGAGAACTAACAGAGGTCAAGAGGGAATGGGCAAAACATGTAAAGCCTTCAAGATAAATAAAAATAGTAATAAAGAGTCCATGGCATTTTAGTAAGGTGACTATATCTGTTATGTTAAGAGCTTTCATTAGGAGAAGGAGGATATTAAGTGAAATGATGAAGGAGAGGAACAGCTAAACGAATATTTTGAATCAGTATTTATTGGAGAAGACAATGGGGAAATTCCTGTCCCAAGGACACATTTTATGGCAAAGGAGAGAAGGGCCTTGACAGAGATTCTTCAGTCTCTGCGGGGAAAGGTATGGAGCAACTTGAGGGACTCTGTGCAGTAAATCACGAGGACCAGATGGTATTCATCCATGAGTTCTGAATGAGATAAAGTGGGAAATCATGAGTTCATCAGTGACAAGGATATATAATAGATGCTTAAAAACAGCCCATATCCCTGAAGAATGTGAAGTCATTAATATGGTATCACATATGTGTGATGTGTGGGGTGTGTGTGTGTGTGTGTGTGAGTGTGTGAGTGTGTATGTGTGTGTTCCTTGCATGTTTTGGGGCCTTTGGGAAGAGGGGATGAGGGGGATTTTCTTTCAGAACCAGGAAAGATTCCCTGATGAAACAAAGAACAGAGGAGATTTAGGTAGTGGAAAGAGCATCAAAAGCTAAGAGACGAAATATTAGAGATGTTTAATAACATTTAAGCAGTTAAGCAGTTATTTTCCAGGTACTCTGAGAGATGCTGGGGATATAAAGATGAATAAACATGCCCTCTGTCTAATAGGAAGGCTTACAGCCTACTGACTTGGTTATTTTCATGGTCCTGCTATAGTCTTGGGATAGCAATTGATGCCATAACATAGCATCTTCCAACACTACTAGAGGATACAAGAAACATCTGGTAATTTTTTTCTCCCTTACAAAATCATAAAGTTTCAGATTGTTTGGCAAAATCTGGGGGTCTGATAAGCAAGGATAGACATTCACCTCTCATAGGAGCCAATTTCTAGATCCTAAAAGTTATCTAGTAGTAATAATAATGAATGGCTAAAATTTATTGAGTGCTTACTCTGTGCCAGGATCCTGCTCAGCTCTTTACCTATATCATCTCATTTAATTCTCATAACAATTGATAAGTAGTAGCCCTAGAATTTTAATCTTTCTAGTCCAATTCCAAAGTTCATATTTATAGCTATTACTCTATACTGTCTCTCTCTATGTATGTTTTATTTATAAAAGGGAATCAAGAGTTTCACAAAGCAACTCTTGCCCTTTTTACATTTGATTCTCTCCTCTGTCATTAAAAGGATGATGGTGCCAAATCCCCAAATTGATTTCATGGCCTCCCATGGGTCATAGCCTATAGTTTTTTCAGAGAATAGGAGTAAATAAGTAAATAGTCACATTCTCTTTGACTTTGAGGAATTATAAAGCTAAATAAAAGCTCATACAGTGATAAAGGTGACTCAGACCACTTTTCAATTGCCTTGAAACATTTCAAGATGTTTTTAACATGGGGGGGAGGCATGTTTCTTCCACTGCCTCATGTTCTCCCCTAAGTACATGTTGAATCAAATCCTCTAGCTTCTTTTATTGGGTAGAGTGCCCAAAGTTAAAAAATTATTACTAGGACTTCCCTGGTGGTCCAGTGGTTAAGACTTCGCCTTCCAATGCGGGGGCAAGGTGCGGATTTGATCCCTGGTCAGGGAGCTAAGATCCCACATGCCCCAGGGCCAAAAAACCAAAACATAAAACAGAAGCAATATTGTGACAAATTCAATAAAGACTTTAAAAATGGTCCACATCAAAAAAAATAATAAAATAAAAAATAAAAAGTTATTACTTACACTGATCTGAAATCTGACCACCTAAAACATCTCCCCACTGATTCTAGTTCCACCCCTTGGAGACACACAAGAATATCCAAGTAATTCTGCTACTCAACATCCTTCAAATATTTGGAATGCATTCATGTTCCCTCCTGGATGTTTTCCTCTTCAGAATAAAGATTTTTAGATCTTTCAACTATGTGTGAAGAAAGACAGAAAGTCCAATCTAAATTGGCCTAAGCAAAAAGGGGCTTCATCTGCTCATACAGTAGAAAAGGCCAAGAATTGTTCTAGCTCCTGGCATGGCTTGATCTGGGGCAAAAGTCATGTGCTCAGGATAGACTTTCTATCTCTTCCAGCATTGCCCTCCTCCATGTTGGTTCCAGTTCACCTTGTAATATGGGTGAAGCAGCCCCAGACCTTGTATCTTCTCATGAATAAAGTCCAGCAGGAAAAAGTGAGTTTCTTTCCAGCAAAACTTCTCTTCCATGACATTGGCTCTGATTGGGCCACATGCTGAAACTTCCAGCAATTACTGTGGCCAGTGGCATTAAGTGCTTTGATCAGCAAGCTTAAGTCACATGCCTCCCTCTGGAAATGTATGGATGAGAGAGTAGAGGGGTGGTCTTCAACAGGGAGATTTCAGGGGTTGAGTATTTGTAAATAGAAGCTGGGTAATAAAAAGGCAATAGCTGTCCACTAGACACTGGTGTTCACATTTCATAGTCTCAAACCACTCCATCAAAGTGGCCTACCAGACAGCAAAATTCAGCCTTTCACTTAGCCTTGGAACTTGTCACATGTTGTGGGAAGAGGGACTGGGGCTAAGCCAGAATGCCTCAGTATGTCTACTCATACTCCAAGGGGATGCTCCAGCTGAGTAGTAACTCCTTCTTTTTCCTCAGCTGTCACCTGCTCTTTCCTTGTATCTTTCAGGCAGAAATCGCCACTCCCTTCACAGAGCTCCTACTGGCACTTCTACTATATTGTAGTTATTCGTGTTCCAGGCTTATGTTCCTCTTGACTGTGAGTTCCTTGAAGATAGGAATTTTGAAAATATGTTTCGGTATTTCTCATACCCAGAAAAATACTTGATAAAGGAGACATATAATGTTTTTTTGAATGAATTATCCCAAGAGCATGGAAGAAGACATCCCACACAACTCTGTGAGCATGAAATCAACCTGCATCTTTCTCAGTCTGAGCGGGTCTCAGTAGCCACACACATAAAATCACTGAAAAAATGCTTCAGGTTCCCTGACACACTGAGGCATGGATGGTAACAAAACAAAGCTGAGCGTTAGGCATAGACAATCCAGGGAGGCAGGAAATTATCAGGCAGACTAGGAATTGCAGTGATTACATATTTAGAAAGCTAAGTCCAAAAAAATATCACAAATGTTAGAGGTTGCAGTCAGTGAGAACTCAATCACTTATAGAATTGGTAGGAACTGAGCTAAGGACTGATTCTGTTCACTCTGCTTCTTTTTAAACTGCCAGGGTGGCCAGGAAAGGGAAGAAGCGTAGGGATGAGTCTGGAGAAAACTGACCATGACTACGGCCAAGGTAGGATGTGATTTCCTACCCTCCGTTGAGGTGGGAAGAAGTGACTTAACGATAGGTATTTACTAAGCAGCCTGTGCTAGTTATTAAGGCTACAGTGATGAATAAGACAAATACAATCCCCCATCACTAGACTTGCATGCCCTTGGCCAGAGCTGCAAAAATTACTCTACCCTCTCTCGCATACGTAAGACTGAGACCATACTTACAAAATGCATTAAGCTCCTCAGATAAAGAAGTTATCTAAGTGAAGATACACTTAACTGAGAAAATCATTGTGTTTATTAGTCTTTCAAAGCACCAATGTTATGCTAGCAGGATGCTGATGATATCAATGTTATGATTTATTTGCCTCAAATAGAAAGTCAAGCCAGAAAAGCAAACATGAAAACAGAAGCTACCCTTAAACCGAGACCCATGCCCATAGCAGTGTTACTACATGTCCATGGGTCACCAGTCAACCACCTGTAGGAATGAAATCAGAGCCCTGCCCCTGGCCACACTTCCTCTGCCACCCATCCCAGGCAATGAGTGTTGTTGCAGGGAGATGAGATGCCAAAGATGATCCTGACGCTTTCCTTTCTGCCTCTTAAAGATAATCATTATCCTTGGAATGACAATTTGTAAGCTCAACCTAATTACGGCCAAATTGATCAAGAGATGCATAATCTAAGGATTAGCATTCAGGTAAATGCTGTGTAACTCACCCACCAAGGACTCAGGAGGAAACAGCTGTTTTGTTCAGGACGTTGTTTGGAATAAAAGAATGATTTTTGCCTTAGGAAATTATTTAGTATCATCCCTTTCTTATCTGAACTCCTAAGCTAGGAACTTTCTGGGATCATACATTCCAAAGACAAGGTTCCCGAGTCTGTGAGGAAGGAAACAGCATTATACATGTTGGGGACAATCTTAGGCTCCATCCCTTCCTAACAAGGAGGCTGCCTGGATGCTCTTAGCTTCAGAATCATACATAAAGTTCCCAGCACAGTACTTGGGAACTAAGATTTCAATCAATATTTGTTCCTTTCCTTCCTTCCCTTGTCTTCCAGGACTCTTTATAGCTGCATGGTTTTTAGTGTCTAACTATTTAAGGTTAGTAAATGAATAAAGTGTTTATTCTTTTTAGAAAAGGAAAGTTTCTTCTTTCGCTATGCTTCATGACATATAAGCATCTTTACCAAAAAGCCTAAGAATGATGATGAGAAAAACTAAAAGCAAGGTGAATATTTGTGTGGGCTCTCCTTGAAAGTTAAAAGGTCATTCTTTTATAGTAAGCTGATGAGGGGACAAGGAGGAAGATGAGGGAGACAAAAATGTATCTACTGTGTGATAGACACAGAATATTTCACACATTACCTCCTTTAATTAGCATCCTGAAGTCACTTCAGTGACATCAAATCTCAGCTCTGCTCCTTCCTAGCTGTGTGAGGTTGGGCAAGTTACTTGACTTTTCTGTGCCTTAGTTTCAACATCTGTATAATGAGGAAAATAATAGCACTTACCTCATAGGGTTGTTAGAATTAAATGCGTCAATAATGTAAAACTCTTTGAATAGTGCCTGACACATAGTAAGTATTCAGTAAACATTAGTTGTTGTCAAAAATCATAGGGAGAATGAGTATCAATAATAATATATAAAAGTCCTTAACATCAAGGGTGGCACATAGTAGATGCTCAATAAACGCTTCCTGTTATTATTTAGCAATAAAGTAAAATATGATTTTTAAAAGTACTCTCTTTCATCAAGTTTATTGCATATAGGAGCTGCCTCTGTGTCAAGCAGAAATATATGAATATCCATTCTGACTTTATTTTATAGATTATTGAGTCAGAAGATAACAAGTTTCTTGCCCTCTTTCTACTAAATCTCTTTCACAGCCCATAGTGCGTTGGGTAAATGCTCTAATATCGGCCATTAGGCAGAATTTCCAAGGATAGCAATTTCTCAGTTCCCTCTCTGCCCTTATCCCCATTTACTGTCATAAAACACCAAGTCAATGCCTAACTGCCTCGGGGTGCGGACAGCAGATGGGGGTGTCTTCTCTCTATTTCTCACAACCCTCATCTTCTCTGTCCCTTTCCTATCTTCCCAGTTCTTTACCTACCACTCCTTTCAGTGCACACTAAGACTCAGCAAAACAAACAGCTTGTAACGCTCCACCCTCACCTTGGCTTCTCTCTGCATTTGAACTGGTTTATCCTAGCCCATAGGAGACATTCAGTACATGTTTACTGGTTGAACAAAGGATTTTAAACTGCAGAAGAATCTACATACCAAGGAAGCAGTGTGCTATTCAGACTTGGCATCACTGCAAATATTCATCTTTAATCACTTTTGCTTGTAGCTTCAATTAGAGAAGAATACACATTTCTTAAACAATTTTCAATATGTGACAGAAGAAATATTTCCAGGTTACCATGTCAGCAGATACAAAAGCAGCACATCTCATGGCACTGATAATATGAAAGGAATAGAATTGCCTAGAGTACTTACAATAACATTGAACACGGAGGTTTGATTCAAAATGGACTTTTATACTATTCATATAGTAACTCATCCTCCAAAGTGTTCACACTCCCAGGTGCTGTGAGGAACACAAAATATAAGTTGTTAGATCTATTCTTTGCCCTCAAAGGGTTTATAATGCAGTTGTGGGGGAAAAAAAAGATACATGAGTGGGTTACAGAATATTTCAAGGCTAAACTGGTGGTACTGAGAAAGCACCTCTGTAATCTGAGAAATGAATTAGTTTGAGCTAGAATTAAAAAGTACACAATAAAAAATGGAGTTCTCAAAGTACAAAAATACTGTAAAATTCAGTTTAACCAGGTTAATAACTTTCCCCCAAAATTTATACTTTTATATATATTTCATGTAGGCTGTAGAATAATTGAGCTATGCTATACTATACCTATATTCTTATGAATACTATTAAAAAGTACATATCCACATGAGCTACAAAGCTGCAATTCAACATTTCAACACTTATGGCTCTAAAAAAATTATAGAATTTTAGAGCTGATTCTAATTTCTGAACTCAACTGGAGCCAAACTCTTCCATTTCCCTCTCTAGAAAGTTAAGGAACACATAAAACATTAAAATTATAATTAATTCATTAGTTCTTTAGATTATTAACCCAGTCCGAGGATTATTCAGCTTTCTTTATTCCTAATGAAGAGCTGCCTGATAAAACAAATGAATATAACAAAACAAAACAAAAAACAACAAAAAAAAGCTGCCTGATTTCTAATCTGTACATATAAAGCACTTGGAAGCATTCTTCACACATAGTAAGCATTGAATAAGTTTCATTGCTGCTGCTGCTATTACTGTTACTGCTATTACTACTACTATTATGGCTACTGCTACATTTGTCCGTTGTTCTCGAGAGCTTACCTACCCCCAGGACAGGGAACATAAATAGAAGGCCATGAAACTTACCCTAGACCAGGGGTTCTTTACTTGAAGTTCGAAGACCCTTGAATATGTGAACTTGGATAGAAAAAGTTTATATATTTTCTCTGACCTCCAACTGGAAAATAGTGTTTCCTTCCATCATAAATATAGATAACAAACCTTTGTCATCAGTAGAAATCACAGATATTTTCATATTTTATAGTTGTTACAGAAATATCATGTATGTTCATCAATACTCTTCACCGCTAGAATTTGTTAATTAATGCATTAATAAAGAAGCATAAGGACTTCCCTGGTGGTGCAGTGGTTAAGAATCCGCCTGCCAATGCAGGGGACACAGGTTCGAGCCCTGGTCCGGGAAGATCCCACATGCCATGGAGTAACTAAGCCTGTGCACCACAACTACTGAGCCTGTGCTCTAGAGCCCATGAGCCACGACTACTGAGCCCGCGTGTCACAGCTACGGCAGCCCGTGTGCCTAGAGCCTGTGCTCTGCAACAAAGAGAAGCCACTGCAATGAGAAGCCCGTGCACCACAACGAAGACCCAACGCAGCCAAAAAATAATAAATAAATTTATAAAAGAAAAAAGTGAAGAAGCATATTTAACACTATATCACAAATTGTTTTTTTAAATATTTTGATAGTTGCATATATAATATATAATTGACTTTCTTTTTAATTACATGTATTTTTATTTATTAATTTAAAAACATTATGTCCAGAAAGATTTAGTAGGCTTCACCAGACTGCCAAAGGGGTCCATGGCACAAAAATGTCCAGGAACCCCTGTCCTAGCCATTCGCAGACAAAATCTTCATTGACACTATCCCCTCTGCCTGGAACTCCCTTCCCTCTGTTTACTATTGAGTCATACCTCAGCTCAAATTTGCTCTCTTTGTGAAACCTTCCCCTCTCTGCCCCTATTCAAAACAAATTGTTCATTGCACTTACTTCCTGAGTTTGTACCTCTCTTTTACTCGCTATTTGATCTTGAACAAGTTATTAAACTTTCTCAAACTCATATTTCTCAAATGTAAAATGGAAATAGTAGTAGGTATATATAATGCTAAAAATGACTGTGAAGATTAAGCAAGATTATGCACATGAAATTTTTCATGTAATGTCCAGAGTCGCAATTTTCAAACATTTTGGTTTCAGGACGCTTTCGTTCCCTTAAAGATTTCTGAGAACTCCAAAGAGCTTTCGTTTATGTGGGTTGTGTATACAGATATTCAAAGTTAACACTGAGAATTTTTTAATGTTTCTTTATTAATTCATTTATAAATATAAATGATAAACCTTGTAACCTGCTACATAAATAACATATTAATAATAATACGTTTTTGTAGAAAAAAACCTATATTTTCTCTAAAACAGTAAGAAGAGTGACATTGTTTTCCTTTTATATAAATCTTTTTAACATCTGGCTTTTATGTCTGTTGCTGTATGTTGTTTTAATCTAAGTATACAAAGAAAATCTAGCCTCACACAGAAATGGATCTGGAAAAGAGAAGAGTATTTTGCTAGTCTTTTCAGGTAACTGTGGATATTTTTCTCTGATACTTTACCAATTTGACAAGTAGTAGTTAGGCTTGTGGAGATATGGAATCTGAAATGATACCAATAAACTTTTCATTCTCTGCTGCATTAAAATTCACTGGTCTATCTTGCACTTTGAGTGGATCTCTTATTCACATATGATTTTTTTTAAACAATGTATTTTTTTATTATGATTTTTTTTTTAACATTTTCATTTTCAACCAGTGGCTTTTGTACTAGTTTAGACAATGCCTTAGTCTTTTTGTTCTTTATTTTTTGGCTGTGCTGGATCTTAGTTGCGGTCTATGGGTTTTTTTTTTTAACATTTTTATTGGAGTATAATTGCTCTGTAATGGTGTGTTAGTTTCTACTTTATAACAAAGTGAATCAGCTATACATATACGTATACCCCCCATATCTCCTCCTTCTTGCGTCTCCCTTCCACCTTCCCTATCCCACCCCTCTAGGTGGTCACAGAGCACCGAGCTGATCTCCCTGTGCCATGCGGCTGCTTCCCAGTAGCTGACTATTTTACATTTGGTAGTGTATATATGTCCATGCCACTCTCTCACTTTGTCCCATCTTACCCTTCCCCCTCCCCGTGTCCTCAAGTCCATTCTCTACGTCTGTGTCTTTATTCCTGTCCTGCCCCTAGGTTCTTCAGAACCTTTTTTTTTTAGATTCCATATATATGTGTTAGCATACGGTATTTGTTTTTCTCTTTCTGATTTTATAACATCATGCACTGGTCACTTGCAAAGTATTGGTTCACTGAGTTATGCAGATCTCCAAAACACTGACACATTTCATTACAAAAAATAAAAAAAATCACATCATTAATAGCCCCACAATCTCACTGGAAATGCCTTTAGGATTTAGGAAGCTGACAAGTTCATGTGCCAGACATAAATCTTCCAAAATTCTAATTTTCACATGAAAGTTCAAATTTTATCATTGGCAACAAATACTGTCAGTTGTTTTTCCTTGAAATGACACGTTCGCTTCATTCACTTTGGAGAAAATGTCTGCCAAATGTTTGAATAAATGTAGTTTGCCTCTCAGTTGTTCTTTCAAGTAAAAATAGTGTTTCATGAAAAAAAGTGGCTACTCACTCACACAAGTGTTTTTCCTCGAGACAACCATCATGGCTTTGTGTGCATCAGAAGTGATTAATATGTACTTCCCATTTTGTCACATAGAATGTTGAAAAGGTGTGTATTCAAGGGTCTAGATTTAATAAAATTAATCATTTTTACCCCTTCATCAAGGCATTGTTTTTCCATGGCAATGATAAATACAATGACACATTAGTGGCAGATTTTGGTGCCACTACTTTGATTCATGTTAAGACACCAATAGTTTTACCCACCATTGGGTAATGCTTTTGCATCATTGTTGCACATGCCAACAAGGTAGAAAAAAGCAAATAGTGTCTTAGCATTATTATGAAAATTGTTTTGACCTTCTAGACCTCCTGAAAAAGTCAGGGATCCCAAGGAACCATCAACGACCTTTTGAGAACCCCTTATTAACAGCACAGTATGTGCTTTATAAATGTTAACTATTGTTACAATTAGCTACAGGGATTATACATTTCTAATTAAAACTCTGGATTATAATATGTCACGTGATCTGCCTGTGACTAGGTGCAGAAATGTCCCCTCCATATCTTTCTTGTTCTTTTTTCATTTTGCCTCATACTATAGTTAGATATATAACCAGCATCAAGACATTAAGGTCCCAAGGACAGCGATAAGACTTTACCTAAGGCAATATTCCACTACCAGCATAGTGCTTTATACAGAGCAGGGGCATAATAAATACTTGTTAAACAAGTGATGAATGAACAAGTGAACAAATGCAAATCAGTCCACTCTAGGCTTGTCAGCAACTCTTGTAGAAGAACAAAGGTTGAAGTGGTAGACACTTTATTTTTATTTGTTTGCTTTTAAGGTAGTCGTTTCA
Source organism: Tursiops truncatus (assembly GCF_011762595.2). Lineage (NCBI taxonomy): Eukaryota > Metazoa > Chordata > Mammalia > Artiodactyla > Delphinidae > Tursiops > Tursiops truncatus. Next base: position 130,074,452 of record NC_047034.1, on the reverse strand, counting down.
ACTATCATAGTCCTGTTTAGGAAATTTGTGTAATAATCAACCAAGGTTATCTTTTATGGGGAAATAACATTAATTGTTTTCCTTCCTAAAAAAAATAACACTTGTTAATTGTAGAAAATACAGACCAAAAAAAGAAAGAAAAAAATTACTGGAAATTCATCATCTAGAAATAAACTTTATTGAAATTTGTATATGTCTTTTTTTCTATGCAGATAACTTTTTTACCTTCTGTTTTGTTACTTCCTTTTTTCATCTAACACTATATAATGAACGTCCTTCTATATCATTATATATCCTTCTCTAACGTAATTTTTAATATGTACATATCATATCTTATTTGGATTCAGAAATAATTGGTTAAGTTAGATTTTCTTTGGATTTTATTTTTCCCCTATTATTCCTGTCCCATCTCATTATCAACCAGAAAAACTACAAATCAACAGTAACAGAATGATACAGTAAGTAAACTCAGAGGATCCACTGAGAATTTTTACCTTTCTATCATTGTTACAAGCACCATGGCGATGAATAACACACCCACAGAAGAAACAGCCCTGAAAACAAGAAATAAAAATAAAAATATCCAAATAAGATATTTTAAGATATATCTAGAGAAAAATAAGCATGGATCATGCAGCTAAGAAGAAAGAATTCCCCTCTTGGGAAGCTGCACAGGAAAAGTGCTCAATGACGGGATATGTGGTAAACCGTTCAGATGGTCCATTGCAAAGTCAACTCTGAAGCTGCATGAAATGAATGGGCAAAAACATAAAGACCAAAATAAGTAGGAGTTGAAGGATAAAGAACTCTGTTACTGCATTGCTAACAGGGACATTTAGGTGGAGGTTAAGGGCACTCCATTCTAAACTCTGTTTTCCTTTAAAAGAACTTGAACTTTCTCCTTAACTTCAAAGACAGTCAGTAGAGTCAGCTGAATAGAAAAGAAACATCAAACTAAGAAGAACTCTACCAAAGAGAGAAAGTCAATAGACAACAGTCAGATGGTAAATAAGAGGGAGAAGAAGTGGAACTAGATGTCCCCAGAGAAAACTATATTCATGTATATAACTCTCTCTCTCCATATATATATAGATATAGATATGGATATAGATATAGATAATTCTGATTTATTTAATAAAAAAGGAGAAGTCTGGGAACTGTAAGTACTTTCTGATTTTTAGTAAGTTGAAGAGGTCATTTCTTCACTCAACATGGTTCAGTGGCTTAACTAAGATTCAGAGAGTTTCAAGTTCTATCTTCTCAGCTCTTTCAATGAAGTATTAAAAAAAATTCTAACTCCCTCTGACCAGCTTTCTACATCCTTAATCTACACTTAAATTATACTCTCCCACTCCATTATTCCTCCAAGATCATTCATCTAACTAAATCTGTCCACTTCATCCAAGCCAGGTTCTCTAGAAATCCTTGAACACATCTTGCTAAATTCTGCCTCCAAGCACTTGCCCATATAATTCCTCAGGATGCTTGTGCTTTATTCTACCATTAGTTCCTTCAACTCAGATCAATGAACCTGCCTCCTCCCCCAAAATGTTGCCTAAATGACTCCACTCATTTTAATCATTCGTCTATCAGTCATTTTAAAGAATATACCTCATTCACATTATCATTGACATATTGCTTTCAAGTTGTTTTATGGAGGCCTTATTTTTTCTTTGAATTGTAAGCTTCTAGAGGGCAAGTGTCATGGATTCTAATTTTTTGTTTCAAGAAAATGGAAGATAGAAGAAACAAAGGAAGGGGGAAGAAAGAAAAAGAGGATATGGAGAAGTAACAAGAAAGAAGACAAACAGAAGATAAATCTGTGAGATTTTATTTTCTAATACACACAATGAAAATAATGCTTTGTGATAGTCATATTGACATGAATAAGTCTAATTCTAATAAGCACTCAATTTAAGATTGCAATCTGACCTTCCCCATCCCTGTTCCATTCTCTATTTTTTCTAATAATTCTACCTTTTCTAATTGCTATTTCTAATAAGCAATTTTTAATCTAATGACCACTCTATTAAAATTGCAACCCACCCCATCTCTCTTACCCTGTTTCACTTTTTCTTTTTTATACACTTATCACCTTTAAACATACTAAATCATTTATTTACTATATATATTTTACTATTGATTCCCCATCCCTACTCAACTCTTAAGTAAGCTCCCTGATGGCAGGGATCTTCATCTGTTTTGTTCCCTGATGTAACTTCAACCCCAGAAGCAGTATCTGACCCAAAGTAGGTGCACAGTAAACTCACTGAATGAACAAAGCTCTCTGCAAATGTGACATACAGACTCTGAAATTTTCACAAATACCCACAACAGTTATAGTGATCAATGAAAAACTTGCTCCCTCATTAATGCTGCATACCAGTGTTAATCAACCACCTAAAAGATGGCTGATTTAGACCCCAACTAGATTAAGCACCATGAAAACGGGTGTTATAGAGAGTCAAGCAGAACTTTACAGAGCATGTGGCCAGTGTGGCCTTGACCGCAGGCACCCTGAGGGGCTAGATGTTAACCAAATAAAATGGTGATGGGGTGACAGGTGGCCAATCTGGCTCGGAGACCTTAACCACTACCTCGTCACCCACAGTAAAAGCCACAGAAGGCCTGTGACAGGGGACTTGCTGTCTCAGGAACTCTCTCCAGTGTCATATTTCTACTCCACCTGGCTGACTTAGTGTAGGCTTCCTGCTTCCAGCCAGTTGTCATCCCTGCCCTGTCTTTTCTAATGAAGCATCCGATTCAACAGGCCTCTTTGATTCACAAATTAATTGTTTTTGGGTCCCCTTTGGCTCCAACCCAGTCCCTCCCTTGTCTAGGAGAGAAGTTTATATAGCTTTTATTTTTTTTTTTTTATTTATCTATTTATTTATTTATTTTTGGCTGCTTTGTGTCTTCATTGCTGCATGTGGACTTTCTCTAGTTGCAGCGAGCAGGGGCTACCCTTCATTGCAGTGCACGGGCTTCTCACTGCGGTGGCTTCTCTTTGTTACAGAGCACGGGCTCTAGGCACGCGGGCTTCAGTAGTTGTAGCTCGCAGGCTTCAGAGCGCAGGCTCAGTAGTTGTGGCACACGGGTTTAGCTGCTCCCTGGCATGTGGGATCTTCCCGGACCAGGACTAGAACCCATGTCCCCTGCATTGGCAGGCGGAGTCTTAACCACTGCGCCACCAGGGAAGCCCTAGATAGCTTTTAAAATGCATGGCTTGAAGACAGCCACCTTCAGAGAAAGTCTGTAAAACACAGTCTTGCCACAATTTCAGTAATTCCTCTCAAGGTACCCAGAGCAGTGGAGTCAACAAATATGAGTTCAACTGCTGGTTCTACCACCTCCTAACTGATTATCCTTCAAAATAGGCAAAGCTCCTTCTCTGTGCACACAGGCCCCTTCCCCCATCTCTAGAGCTAGACAAATTTCCCTTTCGCTTAAAACTGTTGGCTCTGAGTCCTATACGCTAGCTCAGTCTCAAAAGGCCAATAATATTCATATGAAGTCTTGACAAGTTCCAAAGAAAATTTCTCCGTTACAGCTGGAAAAAGCTGGGCTTTGCAGTCAGATAGGCCTGAATCCGTTGGTGCAGCCATTTTCCAAGCTTTTTCCATGACCTTGGTTAAGTTACTTTTCTTCATCTACAAAACAAGTACATAATAAATATTCACAAACTTATTGTAAGGAATAAAATAGATAATGTGTATGAAGTACTTGGCATAGCCTGATATACTCTTGGTGCTTAAGGGCTATTAGCTATTTTTATTAATATTAATACCAGCTATAGTCTAATATACTCTCTACTGAGACTAGTACTGGGATGAAAGAGACCAGCACTATTTTCCTTGAAGGCTAACTGGGTCTTTGTTTCCTCCGTAATGCAGTATACAATAGCTGCTCAACTTTTGTCGTGTGAGTATATGAATGAACAAATGAATGCATGAACAACATAATAAGGGAAAGCACACTACAAAGGGAGTCGGAAGTCCTAAGTGTTTGACTTATTTCAACCACTAATTAAATAACTGAAGATCTGTGGGTATTACACCATTTCTAAGTCCTTTTAGACTTCTAAGTTCAAAAAGTCCTTATGGGGACTTCCCTGGTGATTCAGTGGTTAAGACTCCATGCTCCCAATGCATGGGGCCTGGGTTCCATCCCTGGTCAGGGAACTAGATCCCACATGCCTCAACTAAAAGATCCTGCATGGGGCTTCCCTGGTGGCGCAGTGGTTGGGAGTCCGCCTGCCGATGCAGGGGACATGGGTTCGTGCCCCGGTCCGGGAAGATCCTACATGCCACGAAGCGGCTAGGCCCGTGAGCCATGGCCGCTGAGCCTGCGCATCCGGAGCCTGTGCTCCGCAACGGGAGAGGCCACAACAGAGAGAGGCCCGCGTACCACACACACACAAAAAAAAGATCCTGCATGTCACAACAAGATCCCCCACAGGGCAAAGAAGATCTCACGTGATGCAACTAAGACCTAATGCAGCCAAATTAATTAATTAATTTTTTAAAAAAGTTCCTTATGGCTCTGACACTGTTAGATTCTGACAGTATTTGAAAAGGTAAAAAACAAAGATACAAAAACAAAAGGTACAAAACAAACAGTATTTGAAAAGAAAAGGAAACTCAATCAACCTCTGAGACCTGTTGCTATGGACTGAATTGTGTCCCCCCAAAATTCATATGTTGACATTCTAAACCCCAGAGTGGCTTTATTTAGAGATAGGACTTTTACAAAAGTAATTAAGGATAAATAAGGTCATAAGGGTAGGTCCCTAATCTCATAGGATTAGTGTTTTTTTAAGAAGAGACACCAAAGAGCTTGCTTTCTCCTTCATGTGAGGGCACAAGGAGAAGGCAGCCATCTGCAAGCCAGGAAGGGAGCCCTCACCAGAAACCAAAGTGGACAACACCTTGATCTTGGACTTCCCAGCCTCCAGAACTGTGAGAAAATAAATTTCTGTTGTTAAGCCACCCATTCTGTGGTATTTTGTTATGGCCACCTGAGCTAAGCCACCTGTTATATGCCATACCCATCAGAAATATTCAACCCTATATTCAGAGTCCTCTAAGAATATCATTTTTAATCTCCATTCCAAACCCCTATAAATTTTATATCCAGATGCTGCTTAAATGAAATTACTGTATTGCAACAGCAAATTGACAATTCTAATAAACTACTCATTGGGTTGAATTTATAAACACTTTAGTACTATGCTTCAGAACGTTAATTATCAGTTTGAAAAGCTGATATGCTTTACTCCCTTGTTTACTTGACAGTTATTGAGCAAATTTCATGTTTGTTAATTAATTACTCAATGCAAAATCCCTAAGATTCTAAAGTAAATTTACTCACCAATTTATCATAACAAATCGAGTCTTTCATAGCTGAAAGAATGGGAAATTCCCCTTCATTTGATGAAGAAAAGCAATGGCTTTTGACACTCTAAGAACAGCTAGGGGGCTTCCCTGGTGGCACAGTGGTTGCGAGTCCGCCTGCCGATGCAGGGGACGCGGGTTCGTGTCCTGGTCCGGGAAGATCCCACATGCCGCGGAGCGGCTGGGCCCGTGAGCCATGGCCGCTGAGCCTGCGCGTCCGGAGCCTGTGCTCCGCAACGGGAGAGGTCACAACAGTGAGAAGCCCCCGTACCGCAAGAAAAAAAAAAAAAAAGAACAGCTAGGGTCAGGCATGGTCTCCTGGTGGAGAAGAAATTCCTGAATTAACAAGTCTTACCTAGGAGAAATTTGTACATTCTACTCATATATTGCTCAATAACAGTAGCTGGTAGCCACATGTGACTACAGGGCACTGGAAATGCGGCTAGTCCAAACTGAAATGTGCTATAAGTAAAATATCTCACTAATAATTTTTATATTCGTTACATGTAAAAATAATATTTTGGATATTTTAGGATAAATAACGTTATTAAAATTAATTTCACCCTTTTTTACTTCTTAAATATGGCTACTAGAAAATTTAAATTTATATATGTTGATGGCATTTTATTTATAGTGAACAGTGCTGTTCTAATTAATTTCTTATCACATCTTAAAGTCTAGCTAGTTAAAGCAAAGTATAAGGCAGGGCTTAAATACAATCAACAGATATGTTTTGTATGGTGCACACAATTAAAACAAATTTTAATTAATTGCCAATATTTGAACATTGACAGATTTCAAATCAACATGCAGGCTGCTGGCTTCTTTTGGAAAGTCAGAATATTTAAAAACACTAAACCTACATTTTCCATGGCCCAAACTGGCTGAAATTGATTGGCAGCTTCCCTCTGAACAAGACATGAGCCCTCCAGTTCATCCTAGTCTCTAACTGGCTTATTCTACCTTCTCTGCCTACATGTAGGTATTTCAGTTTTGATGTTGGCTATAGAGAAAAGTTCAAACATAGAATGGAGTGGAAGAGAAAGTACATACTTTGGGCTTATGCGGATCTTAGTTTGAACTCCAGTTTATTCATTTAAATGGCCATAAGACTTTGGATGAGTTATTCAGTGTCTCTGAAACTTGATTTCCTTATCAATAGAATATGAATAACTATATTGTGGAAATTAGTAGCAATTAAATAAAGTAAAATATAGTCAGGAGTTGCATCAGAATAGTTGATTAATGAATTATATTATTACTTCTTTCCTTTGGCTGACTCAATATTTATTGGGGAACTAGGGGTATTGATAATAGAGGAGTAGTTAGATCCTATGTGATTTTCCCAGTGCCAAGAATCCACAAAAACTATGGATGCTCTCTCCTTGAGTGCAAAGATCTTGGGAAAGAGGAGATCTTTCAACATCTTTCTTAGGCCCACATGATGGTTAAAGCACTTTTATTAATTGAAGTTGAATTTTTATTTGGTCAATTAGAAATTAAAACTTCAGATGTCTGACAACTATGCAAACTTTTCAAGTCACACTGAACCCCAATAATCGCAGATGTTTATTTCGATTGGCGTCATGTTGCAGCTTTGTTTTACATCCCCAGCAGCTCATGTAAATTGCAGAAGCCTAACTTTTCACACCTATAAATACTTTGATTTAGTGAAACCAAGAGTTAAGGATAAAGGATGGAATAAAAAGCATGCAAAAAATGAGAGAGCAAAGATCGATGAAAAAAATTTCCTATATTACAGAAGCTGGGACACAAACCAGAATGATTTGTTCTGTAGACTTTCCCCTCTTGGTATCAAATTTGTGTCTCATTTGAGGACAAGCTTGTTCAATATTAGCTGCTGACTGGACTCAAATGCCTGCCCTTCACAGTTCTTACGTCATGATTCATATACTCTTCCAGCTCTTTTTGACTGCCTGCAATTACCTGTAACAGACGATTCTTCTGTGTTACCTTTTCAAATGTTTCCATGGTTCACAGATAAATCATCTGATGTATACTATACTGTCTCGTCAACAGTAAATCCAGGCATTGAGGGGCTCTCCCAAAATTCTATTGTCCTCTGCAAGTTGGCTGCCCAAAATAAGAATCCTCCTAGAACACACAAATAAATTCCACTTGGATACCACAATTAGCTGTAATAATAAACAAACAAATAGATAAATAAAAACTAGAAGAAAATGTAAGTGAATAATTATCTCAGATTAGGAAGGATTCTCCAAAGTAACAAGAAGAAATCCCAAAGAAGCAGGTCAAAAGTTTTGATGATAGAAAAACTTAAATTAAAAAAGAAAAACTTGGGCTTCCCTGGTGGCGCAGTGATTGAGAGTCCGCCTGCCGATGCAGGGGACACGGGTTCGTGCCCCGGTCTGGGAAGATCCCACATGCCGCAGAGTGGCTAGGCCTGTGAGCCATGGCCGCTGAGCCTGCGCGTCCGGAGCCTGTGCTCCGCAACGGGAGAGGCCACAACAGTGAGAGGCCCGCGTACAGCAAAAAAAAAAAAAAAAAAAGAAAGAAAGAAAAAAAGAAAAACTTAAATAATAATCTAGCAAAAAATAAATCTATAAACTGGAAAAAATATTTGTTACAAACATGAGAAAGAACAATTATCTTTAATATGTAATGAGCTCATGGATGTTGCTTTTAAAAAACACTAAATATCTAATAGAAAAATGTATAAAGGAGATGAACAATTCATAGAAGTACAGCTAAGAAATGGCTACTAAAGCATTTTAAATTAAAACCTCACCAGTAACCCCATAATTTTGAATTGAATTAACAATAAAAAAATCTTTTTTTTCTATTCATCAAATGAATCAAGATTTGTTTCAATGTTAGTATTTACTTTGGAACAGGACGTGGTAAGATAAACAAACACATACCCTGCTACATTAGTGCCTTTCTGAAAAGCAAAAGCCCTTAAAAAGTTCCAACGCCTTTCAATTTTTCTGTAAGATTGAAATTTTTCAAAATGAAAAATTGAAGGATAAAAAGAAAAACAATCGGGCTTCCCTGGTGGCACAGTGGTTGAGAGTCCGCCTGCCAATGCAGGGAGCACGGGTTTGTGCCCTGGTCCGGGAGGATCCCGCATGCCACGGAGCGGCTGGGCCCGTGAGCCATGGCCGCTGGGCCTGCGCGTCCGCAGCCTGTGCTCTGCAACAGGAGAGGCCGCAGCAGTGAGAGGCCCGTGTACCGCCAAAAAAAAAAAGAAAGAAAAAAAAAGAAAAAGAAAAACTAATACATATTTCCTTAAGTAAATACTCTGTATATGTGTGTATATATATATTTAATTAAGATATAATTGACATATAACATTATATTAGTTTCAGGTATACAACATAATAATTGGATATTTGTATATATTGCAAAATGATCACCACAGTAAGTCTAGTTAACATCCATCCCACACAGTTACAATTTTTTCTTGTCATGAGAACTTTTAGGAACAATTCCCTTAGCAACTTTCAAAGATACAATATAATCTTATTAACTATAGTCACCCTGCTATACACTACTGAATATGTATATTTTTTTAAAGTTGTGAATCTAGCCATTCTTTTAAAGGGATCTGATCTTCCCTCTAAAGCAGTAGTTCTCAAAGTACGGTGTCTGGACCATCAGCATCAGCAGCATCTTGAAACACGTTAGAAATGCTAATTATCATGCCGACCCAGGTTTACTGATCCAGAAATTCTGGGGGTGGGGCCAGCAATGTGTGTTTTCACAAGCCCTCCAGGTGATTCCGATGCACGCTAAAGTCGGAGAACCACTGCTCTAAAGTTACAGAAAACGTAACGGATAGAATAATGTATTAAATAATTTTTTGAGAATGCAATCAGATAACACCGCGTATGGGAAATTCTATGTGGCCAATTCTCCTTTTCTTCAACAGATAAATGGCATAAGGGATGCTGTACAGTAGAAATTAACATAACGTTATAAATCAACTATAATTAAATTTTTTTAAATGGCATGAGGGAAACAAAAAGAAGGAAAAGTATGGAAAAATTAAAAGAGACTTAAGAGGGCTTCCCTGGTGGCGCAGTGGTTAAGAACCCGCCTGCCAATGCAGGGGGCACAGGTTCGAGCCCCGGTCCCAGAAGATCCCACATGCCGTGGAGCAACTGAGCCCGTGTGCCACAACTACTGAGCCTGTGCTCTAGAGCCCGCGAGCCACAACTACTGAAGCCCGCATGCCTAGCACCTGTGCTCTATAACAAGAGAAGCCACTGCAATGATGAGTCCGCGCACCACAATGAAGAGCAGCCCCCACTCGCCACAACTAGAGAAAGGCTGCGCGCAGCAACAAAGACCCAATGCAGCCAAAAATAAAATTAATTAATTAATTAAAAAAACCAACCCCCACCCCCGCCCAAAATAAAAGAGACTTAAGAGACATAATAACCAAATCTATGTGTGGACATTATTTGAATACTATTTCAACCACATCAATTGGAAAAAGATGTTTTGAGACAATTAGGAAAGGTCAAACATGATTTTAAGGAATTATTATTTGTTTTATTGTGTGTGAACATTATAATAGGGTTATCATTTTTTATTAAAGTATAGTTGATGTCACAATATTAGATAAGTTACAGGTGTACAATTAGTGATTCACAATTTTAAGCGTTATACTCCACTTATAGTTATTATAAAATATTGGCTCTATTCCCCGTGTTGTACAATATATCCTTGTAGCTTATTTTATACATAATAGTTTGTACCTCTTATTCTCTTACCCCTATAATGCTTCTCCCTCTTCCCTCTCCCCACTGGTAACCACTAGTTTGTTCTCTATATCTGTGACTCCCCTTCTTTTTTGTTATACTCACTAGTTTGTTGTATTTTTTAGATTCCACACATAAGTTATATGTATATATTTTTGATGTGGACCACTTTTAAAGTCTTTATTGAATTTGTTACAATACTGCTTCTGTTTTGGGTTTTTGTGGGGTTTTTTTGGCCACGAGGCATGTGGGATCTTGGCTCCCCAACCAGGGATTGAACCCTCAGCCCCTGCATTTGAAGGTGAAGTCTTAACTACTGGACCACCAGGGAAGTTCCTAGATTCCACATATAAGTTATATTATACATTATTTGTCTTTCTAGTTCACTTGGCATAATACCCTCCAACACCATCCATGTCACTGCAAATGGTTATGATTTTTAAATAGCCTTTTAAAAGTCCTTATCTGTTAGAGATTTTTAATAACTGTTTTAAAAAATAGATGAAGCAAATATGGCAAAATGTTAACAACTATAAAACCCGATTCAACGTGAAAAAACATGAGTAAAAATAGGAGTCTGTTATACTCTTCTTTCTACTTTTCTGTTCTATTGAAATTTTCAAAGAAAAAAGTAAAAGCAAACAAAAACTGCAGACCTTTTAGCCAGTAATTCCCGTTTTAGAAATTTTGCCTTAAGGAAATAGTCAGTCTCAGAAGATTTATTTATACATATCTTCATTACTGCATCATATGTACTATAAACTGTTAGAAAAAACCTAAATGTCCAAAAAATAAGAAAAAGTTATAATGAGATTTTTATGTAATAGAATATGATGCAGCTATTAGAAATGTTATATTTTAAAAATGCAAGATACAAAACACATATAGTATCATTCTTTTTTGTAAAAAATAAATATATGCCTAGAAAAAAGACTAGACAGAACTACAGGTATTCCCCACTTTTCCAGAATTCCCTTTACTCCACTTTACTTTTAAAAAGACCTACATTAATACCTGTTTTTGCTAACCAAAAGAAATACAAAGAGGATTTTCACTTTTATGAAAAAAGGCAAAAAGCAAAAATAGCAGTCAGCATTTGTTTTGCAGGGGGTGTTATAGAGGCAGCGCACACTGGGCAGGAAGAGTGGCACTACCAAGCTCCTTCCCTGGGAACCACACTCAGCATCTCAGCATCAAGCCACCATAGCTCTGAGTTGCGCCCGCAAGCATCTATGTTTTATCTTGATTTATTTTGTGCATCAGTTAGCAAGATGTGTCCTAAGATAATTGCTTATTCACTTTATGCCATTTGGCATACAAAAAAGGTTTTGTAGGAACGCTCCATTTTCAGATAGTAGGGGGCAACCTGTATATCAAAATGTTAAGAGTAGTTGTCTTTGAATATTGAAGCTATGGATCTTATGGACTTCCTCCTTTGTATAATAACTTACTATGTTTGCTAAATTATGCATATGAACACATTCGTAATAAAAAATATTTTAATAAAAATCAAAGTATTGTGTCATAATGGTTATAAAACTAAAGTACTATACAATAAAATTAAGACTTTTTTTTAAAGTCTAAGAATCATCTCAGGAATGAGCTATTACTTAATGAGAGAGAAAGAGGAGTTACACCTACCTGGTGAAGCACATCTTCTTTGTACTTTTCATTTGATAGCAATTATATACATCTTTAGACTGTTGTGTTTGTATGTCCAAGGACATATTCATTCTATAATATTCAATAAATATTTATTGAGTGACTACTATTTGCCAACAGTTACCAAAACAGGCAAAAATCCCTGACCTTATGAAGCATACATTCTAATGAAGGGAGACAGCTAATGAAGAAAAAACAAATTTTAATATTCATGGCATGTCAAATAATGAGCGTTATGGAGAAAAATCAGGCAGGGAAGGAAAATAGGGAGTGTTGGACTGTTGGAAGAGGGGGTAGTTATTTGATTTTAAATAAGGTAGCCTAACTGAGAAGGTGACATTTAAGAAAGACCTGAAGAGGTGAGGGAGTGAACTATACTGTACCTGGGGTAAAATCTCAGTCAGAGGAAACAGCAAGTGCAAAGGTCCTAAGGCAGAAGCATGCCTAGGGTACATAGCTTGTCTCTCTAACTTGACTGCAATTTCTTTGAAAGCATCAAATCATTCATTCACCTGCTTCTTTTGCCACAACCCTGATCACAATGCCTAGAATAGTATTCAGGAAACATTTATCAGAGACAATGATGCAAGGACTGAAAATTATTAGAATCCATAATCTTTTCCTTAAAAACCATCCATTATCATTCTCTCACTTCTTTACAAAGAAGAACTTTTTAACATAAGATCTGTTCAAATTTGGGTATGTTTCAGGACGTGGAAACGTTTCCTTTTCCAGAGACATTCAAAAAGACCAAAACATCAGTGGGCAGGGATGCTCTAAAGGAAATACAAGTATCGGATGGGTTACCAGACTAGATGGCCCATTGTACTCCCTTCCATCACTCAACATTCAACAAATATTATTGAGCAATGAATAAAACCAAAATCCTTGCTTTCTTGAATTAATAATCTTGTCAGCAACCTAATAGCTGCTATAAACCTAGTGGATTGGCAAATAGTCAATGCTGGCTAAAAAACAAGGAAATCCCCTTTTTAAAAAGTGAACCATTTATAAAGTCATAATGGTTATTTACCAGAGAACGTGTTCCTCAACTTCTTAAGAGAATATCTTATTCATATTTGAATCTCCAGGGCTGCATACAGGTCCTCACTAAGTGTTGACTTAAATACATCATCTTGAATAAACTCCATATTTTCTAGTGTTTCTTCAGTCCCTAGCCTGGCATTTTCTACTTACTCAATTATATTGTTGATAGAAAGCTGAGTAAGGTATAATCATAAATGATAATCACAAATTGAAAATGTATTTACAATTAATTTGGTTCTTTTTTTTTCACGTTAAACATCAGCCTAAGGCAATGGCATTGATTTCAAGTTGAATATTGCTTGTAGTGAAATTGCCAAAAGGAAGACCAGCCCTTATTTGCTCATAAAATTCCACTTACTTTTTTTAAAACTTTCTATTCCCAGTAAAAAAAACAAAAGCCACGAGATTTTCTGCAAACAAAAGCATAGGGTTAATCAAAGATTCAAGATTAATGTTCACCACAGATGTATTTGTTAGATAAAACTAAGTCACAGTAACAAACAGATAGCCCAAATTCAGGGGATTTTAAAGAAAGTTTATCCTCTCTCATACAACAGCCCAGGGAAGGAATCCAGGTCAGAGGTAACTTGCTCCACACAGGCTTTCAGGGATCCAGGCTGATAACAGCTCTGCATCTTCAACACACAGCTTCCAGAGTTGCCTTGGGCATCATCACTCCAGTTAGCCAGAAGGAGGAAACATAATGAGGGGCATGAGTGGAAGGTTTGATGGGCCAGACTTATCACCTCCTCTCAAATTCCACATCTCATAACCTCATCTAACTGCAAAAGAAACCAGAAAATAGAGTCAAGTTTTGGATCCCTGAAGAAGAGGATATGGTAGGTTGTTGGTGATCTCTGTCGTAATAGAATTGTAAATGAAACTCTAATTCTCTAAATGCTCTCCCCCACCCCACCCCACCCCCTCCACCACCCCCATGCCCAGAATATTAGCCAATGGTTATAGCCTCTGATTAAATCTGCATACTGAAAAGGACTCTTACAGGACATGCCCTATCATAGTTCATAATTTATGAATAGATTATATTCCAAAAGTTCACTTGTGAGTTTACTAAAGTATATCTTCTGGTAGAACCCACAACTTATTATTTATCCTATGTACACAGTCCCCCTCCCCTTGTTACTCTCCTTTCCATAGGTGCCTGTCAGTTTCATACTATGCCAAAAATCCCACCCAAGTCTATCCCAGTGCCCATTCCCCAGTCAGTATTGTCATCAATGCTGCTGTCCTTATCTGGGTGTTAAAACAGTGGCTTTATATTTTTAAAAGTATTTTCACAAATAGACATACTAATAGTTACATTTCTTGAATATTTCCTATATACCAGAACTACATTCTCTGAACTTCATTTTACTCATTTATAAAAATGGAGATAATAATAATAATGCTGATCTCATGAAGTTATCGTAAGGATGAAATAAGATAATGGCTACAGAGTGCCTGGGACCTTGTCTGACATTAGTAAATTTACTCAATAAATGTTAGCTATTATTTTCCTAATTAGTTTATTATTACTCAATGATTGGATGAAAGTGTGAAGAGCTCATTATCACTCAGCTCTGTTCCCCTCTCCCTCAGCAAACTCCCAACCCTCCAACCAATAAAGGAAACAACAGTCACACTTTTTTGAATGTTGACAGTGGTTCTCAATGATAATGACCCTGAAGTGCTTGTTAAAAATGTAAAAAAATCCCTATTCAGTGAGTCTGAGGTAAGCACTGCTGCCACATTGAACAACACCAGGGGGCACCATTCACATTGTGTTGCATATAAATGGTGCTTCCTGGAGTTTTGCAAATTTTGGGTTCTAAAGTTGAGGCCCAGGAAATTATATTTTTAACAAACACCCAGGTGATTACAGACAATTTGAGACTGTTCTAGAGTGACTGTTAAGTGTTGGGACCTGAGAAAGAACTTATCCCACAGGTGAGTTCAGTGTCTAAAAGTGGCTGTAATCGAGTATCAATAAAATAACATTTTTAAAAGCCATCTACTACAACCTGATCACAGCTTTGTTATTCAGAACTCTTCTCAGCGGCCGAATTCAGTGGAATGAGACTTTAACCTGTAATTTCCCTCCCAAGGCTTCACAGTGCTCTTCAGACATGATCTCATTAATCCTCAGGACAGATCTGTGAGACAGGTGGCAGACATCGGACTTTTCATTACAGCTAGCTTGAGGCATGAGCGGGGTTCTTGGCCCCAGAAGACCAGTGTCAGTACCTGGATGGGTCTTCTGCAATCTCCCCAGTCTTCATCTATAAGACATCAAGCTTCTACTTTTTGCTGGGGCAATCTTCCCCAGTTCCCATATGACAAAGGTCGTTAAGAAGGCAAATTTCATTCATTTGCCCACTCCATTCATTCACAAATATTTATTAGCTACTACCTCATAGGCCTAATACTTTTTGGAAGTAGGTGGGTGTTGACGTATACATGCACAAGTAAGCAATTACATACTGTGCAAATCACTGTGGGATCATTAGGAGAGAGAAAACACATATTAATTGAGCACTAATTACTAAATGCAAGCTATTGTGCTGACGTCTTTCCTTAGATATCTCTTTTATTACTTGCAATAATTTAGAGAGGTAATGACAGCATGATTTTTACAACAACTGGTCACATACCTCTAGTTAGTATATATTTCAGGCAGACTTTGATCTGAGATTTGCCTGATTCCAAATCTATGCTTTTTCCATGGTCCCTACCCTAGGAGAATACAGCCCAATAATAAGGACAAGTACATAGATGACTTTTATATAATAATAATCGTGATAAAATTTCACATTTATTGAGTACTTGGCTAACTTAGCATGTTCCAGGCATTGAGCCAACCACTTTATATAGATTCTTTTGTGTAATCTTCACATCAGCTCTATGAGGTAGATACTGTTAATTAGCCCCAATTATAGATGAAAAAAATCTGAGGCTTAGCGAGGTTGAATAACTTGACTACAGGGGAGAAAACCTGAAGAACACAGTTGCTATCGCAAGAGGGAACTGGCTTGTTCTACAAGATCCCAAGAACTAAATATGAGACCAAAAGGTCAGAAGCTTCAGAGAGGTAGATTTGGGCTCAAAACGAAGATCTTACTGACAGAGCAATCCAAGTGCTGTCTCTGGAGGGAGCGAATTCCCTTTCTCAAGAGTTTAAACAGCTAACTGCCACTTCAAAGATACATTATAAAATGAATATTATTATGTCAAGAATGTTCCCCTGTTCTCTGCTCCACCACACCCCACTCCCACCTCAACTTCCACACATCCTTCAGATTTCAACCTAAATATCACTTCCTCAGAGATGTCTTTCTAGATCCTACACACTCCATTATACATGCTCCATTATACATCATCTTAGCTCCCTGTATTTCTCCTTCATAGCACTTATAACTATAATTAAATGACTAATTATGGGGTTAATAATGGAAAGTAGTTCTTATTGGGCAGAGACCACATGAATCTTGTTCTTGGATGTTTACTTACCTGGTGTCTACCAGTGTTTCGAACACATTAGATGCTCAATAAATATTTGTTGAATGAAGAATAAGTCACTGTTGATGGGTGACTGGCCCAGAAGTGGATTCTCAGAACTATCTCAGTTGAAGGAGACACTAAGTCCCCCAGATAAGCTAACTTGAATATTTCAGAGCTATTCATGTTCTTGGCACCTTTCATGCACCGTTTAAAAATCCAGCTCATTGAACTCTCATTCACACTTTACCTTTTCCTTTGTTTGCAGCTCAGTGTCAAAACCTCATCCACACTGGTCCATCCTCATGTTGGAAACTATGCAGCAAGGACTAGCGTTCATTTCCAATACCCTTGGCTTCTCTACACCAATTCATTTCATGTTCATCCATGGGCTTTGGCCTGCCTGTCTCCCTCGTCCATCTGTTTGGACAGCAATGTGCCTGCTTGTGGGTGGTTAGATACTTGGCATGGGATAGAATCTCCAAACAATGCAAGAGGTTTACATGGGCAAACTGCATTTCATAGTCAAAGACATCTGTTTTGGTGGTGGGGGTCTTCTCTTTGAAAGTCAGAGTGGCATGTGCCCCCTTTATACTTGATTATACCTGTAGAAATGTGGATGCCCAAACCAATAGAAAATCAAAAATCTCAAAAGGAAAATGAAAAATAGTCACAAAGCATTTATTTGATAAACAGAAGTGATAGTTTATTCTGGGGTAGGTGGTAGTGGGTAAGTGCTAGGGATTCATGACCTGCAAAACCAAGGAAGAGTAAAGTGTGGCATATAGAAGAAGCTATGGGGGAAGAGAGAAGGGGTGAGAATGCTTGGCAGACCTGAAGAGTCCCCAGGAAAATTCAATACATGTACCCAGGAAACAGGGCCAAGGGTTTTCTGCACATTGTGTTATACTAGGCAACAGAGGAGAAAAATGAACCACAACAGAGAGAGAACAGCTAAATCCAGAACCCAAAGTGTAGCCATGCCAATCAGTGGCAAGCAGGCAAGTGGGCAGGAATTAGTGAGGGCTGTATGCCATGGAGATGCTGGCTCTTTCATTTAAGATCAACATTTTCATTCCAGTTATTTAGGATGAAAGAAATGTGGCAAGGCGGGGCCTGAGGAAAGGTGAAGTGTGCTCTAAGCAGGTAGGCCTCCTTCCAAGAAAAGTGTCAATACCTACATCCATTCCCAGGTAAGTGCACACACACACACACACACACACTGTCGTGGCGAAGCAACATTGTCTGGTACGGGGCCGTGTTTCATAGAACTCTAAGAAAAGAATGAGCCAGTTATTACAGCATGTAGGAGTTTTGGAAAAAGTATTTGTTATTTCAGTTGTTTTTTTGGAATGAGCCAGGGAACTTTGGAATGTGAATCCTCAGCATGAAAACTCACTTTTCTTTTAAAATGACTAGGACAGCAGGGCCCTGTGAATTCCAAAACTGATTTAACCTTCCTAAATGGGAGAAGTGGGCGTACTAAGGAGGTAAATGGAAATGAGGAAAATGATAAGTAAAAATCATAAAGGAGAAGGAAAAGAAAGAATTTTGTAATGAAGACTAGGAAAACAGAAGCTGGAATAAAGAGAAAATAAGGTCCTTACCCTCCTTATGCCTTTCTCTTTCAAAGGAAAACAGACAACAATCATAAAAAACAAGTAAATTACCAAATGAGTCCTATCACTTTCAGAGCGTAATGAAATAGGGGTATGGGGAGGTAATCTTAGGCAGATGGCCAGGGAATCCCTATCTGTAGAGGCTGCAGGAGCTGAGACCTGAATGATGAGAGACAGTCATGCAAATATCTAGGGAAAGACCAGAACAGGCAGAAAGAAGAGAAAGGGTAAAGGCCCTAAGGCAGGAAGAAGTCTCCTGTGTTCAGAGAACAGCAAAGCCAATGAGGCTGGAACATAGTGAACAAGGTGAATGTGGTAAAAGACAAGGTTGGAGAGAGGTAGGCAGGGACCAGATCACACGGGGCTTGGCACGCCGTAGTGAGAAGCTTGGATTTTATTACAAGTAAAGGGGAAGCTAGCAGAGGAATTGCAGTAAGGAAGTAATGTGATACGATATGCATTTTTGAAAGATCATGCTGTCCATTACGTGAAAAATAAACTGTAGGGGGGCAAGAGTAGAAAATAAAGAGATCTGCTAGAAATTTATTGCAACAATACAGGTAAAAGATGGGGGGATGAGGTAAGAAATGATCAGATTTAGAATGTATTTTGAAGAAATATATTTGTGTCCTTAACCACCATGCTGAATTTTTCACTTATTACACATTATCTTATATTCTTAAATATATTATTCTCTGCCTTACCTCCTCAGACTGTGGTAATTGTAACTTATTTATAGAATTTTATATAGAATTATTATTTAGTAAACATTTATGAGCACTTATATCCCAGGTGCTATAGTAGTTTTTTAAAATATTTGTTTTATGAGTTGTTTTTCTCCTTGCCACATTTACTTTTATGTACACGATTTGCTCTGCTTATTTTCTATATCTACAATTTTCCTTTTGATTAGCTTTCTCCCTCTCCTTCTCTCCCATTTTGTTTATGTTCTCTGGCTCTTTTTTTTTTTTAGTTACTTTTTTTATTATTTTTTAAAATATTTATTTATTTATTTGGTTGCACTGGGTCTTAGTTGTGGCAGGCAGCTCCTTAGTTGTGGCTTGTGGGCTCCTTAGTTGCGGCATGCACGTGGGATCTATTTCCCTGACCAGGGATTGAACCCGGGCCCCCTGCATTGGGAGCATGAGTCTTAGCCACTGTACCACCATGGAAGTCCCTTTCTTGGCTCTTTTCATTCCTTTTTCAAACGTTCCTTATTTTATGCAGTAGTTTTTTGGTAGATAAGAATTACAAAGCACTTTTTCACAAAATACGTAATTTAATACAACAATCTTATAAATTAGCGCATGCAGATATTATTAATGCCTTTTTACAGATGAGCAAAGTGAGGTTCAGAGAGGTTAAATGATTCACCCAAGGTCAAAGAGCTGGGGAGAAAGAAACTGAGAGAAGAGTCGAGGTTCCCTGATTCCTAAATCAATGCCTTTCTACCACACTACCATGTATCCTCTGTCTTCCGCTCTGAGCCCACCTGCACTGTCCCCCAGATAGCAGGTGCTGTGATGGTGAGGACAACAGTACTGTCCATCTGCATTCAGTGTATCTATTTGTATAATTCATGTATTTCTCACTATGCCAAAATGTACCTTAGACTTATCCTATGTAGATTTTACCAAAAAACAAAAGTTATTTATAAGAGACTAGGTCTCAGTTTTTTGCATGTGGACAGATTAGTCATGACTCAAGTCAAGAAATGTGGAACTTCCCTGGTGGCGCAGTGGTTAAGGATCCGCCTGCCAATGCAGGGGACACGGATTCGAGCCCTGGTCCGGGAAGATCCCACGTGCCGTGGAGCAACTAAGCCCGTGCACCACAACTACTGAGCCTGCGCTCTAGGGCCCACAAGCCACAACTACTGAGCCCGTGCGCCTAGAACCCACGCCCCGCGATTGGAGAGGCCACCGCAATAAGAAGTCCGCGCGCCGCAACAAAGAGTAGCCCCTGCTCGCCGCAACTAGAGAAAGCGCGCACGCAGCAACTAAGACCCAATGCAGCCAAAAATAAATAAATAAATTTATATATAAAAAAAAATGTTTTACTGGGTACCTACCATGTACCATAATTATTTCCTGGAAGAATGAATAACTGTATTGTATAAATGTAAGCCATTATCACAATCTCCTTGGAGAAATGAGAGAAAACACAAATGTATAAGGCAATAAAATAACATGTAAGACGTGAAGCAACCTGACCTAGTGATTAAGAATATAACATGGGGCTTCCCTGGTGGCGCGGTGGTTGGGGGTCCGCCTGCCGATGCAGGGGACGCGGGTTCGTGCCCCGGTCCGGGAGGATCCCACGTGCCGCGGAGCGGCTGGGCCCGTGAGCCATGGCCGCTGGGCCTGCGCGTCCGGAGCCTGTGCTCCGCAGCGGGAGAGGCCGCGACGGTGAGAGGCCCGTGTACCGCAGAGGAAGAGAAAAAAAGAAAGAAAAAAAAAAAAAAAAGAATATAACATGTATGGGCCTTTTCAAGGTTCTGGGGATGGAGGGGTGAACAAGACAGGATGGTTCCTGCTCTCATGAAGCTTTTACTCCAGACTCTTCTCATAACTGTTATTCTTGCCTTAAGAGCTTTGGAAACTTCCTAAGGTTCTTGATAATTAATAAGTGCTAACACGTACTAGATGTTTACAGAAATTAATTTATTTGATCCTCTCAACAACCCTATGAAGTAGGTAGCATTATTATCAACTGCATTTTCCAGATTAATAAAACCCAGAAAGACCACACAGCTAGTAATTGGCAGAGCTAGCTTTGAATTCAGGCAGTATGACTTCAGAATTCACATGCTTAGCTCCTATGCAGGGAGAGATCTGGGTTTTGTGGGGCATGAAGTTTATACAATTCTAGGACTCTCTTTGAGAAAGAAAGAAAAAAAAAAAAAACACTACAAATACAAAATTAGGTACAGGGCCTTGGAAGGGGTCCATGCAAGAGAGTGCTTTATTAGCTTCACAATAAATCTGCCTTTAGCTTCAAGGTAAACCCACGTCTTCCACTACGCAATACCTAAAGCTTGAGCCCTGTTATCAAAACGATGACTGTCCCAATCCAAATACCTAGAATGTGGTTAAGTGAAGGGAGCAAGAAAATAAGTCATCCACCACTTCCAATTGTGAAACTATAGATGAGATTTTTCTGGTGCTCCATGTCAAGCTGGTGAGCATTCCTAAAGTACCTACCATGTGCCAAGCATTGTGCTACCCTGCAGGGTATATAAAAATGAGTTTAAAAGTGCAAATAGATGATAGAGAAATAGAGACATAGATAGACCTGATCTCAAGGACTCTGTTTATGTGTCCAGCATTGTATAAATGCAAAAGGAGACCAATATGACAGTGGTAACTGCCCTTGAAAAATTTAACTGATAATAAACGCTAAATGTTTACTATTTAAGCAACTGGCATTGCTGTAAGTGGATAACAACTGATGAGATAGGCACTAGCATTACCATCATTTCTACTTTACAGATGGAGAAACTGACCAGGGAGTGGCAAAGCTTAGTTCTGAATTTAGAAGTGCTAATTCTTTTTTTTTTTAACATCTTTATTGGAGTATAATTGCTTTCTAATGTTGTGTTAGTTTTTGCTGTATAACAAAGTGAATCAGCTATATGAATACATATATCCCCATATACCCTCCCTCTTGCGTCTCCCTCCCACCCTCCCTATCCCACCCCTCTAGGTGGTCACAAAGCACCGAGCTGATCTCACTGTGCTATGCGGCTGCTTCCCACTAGCTATCTATTTTACATTTGGTAGTGTATATATGTCCATGCCACTCTGTCACTTCGTCCCAGCTTACCCTCCCCCTCCCCATGTCCTCAAGTCCATTCTCTACATCTGCATCTTTATTCCTGTCCTGCCCCTAGGTTCTTCAGAACCATTTTTTCTTTTTTTTAGATTCCATATATATGTGTTAGCATATGGTATTTGTTTTTCTCTTTCTGAAGAAGTGCTAATTCTTTTTTTTTCGGACACACAGGCCCAGCGGCCATGGCTCACGGGCCCAGCCGCTCCGTGGCATGTGGGATCCTCCCGGACCGGGGCACGAACCCACGTCCCCTGCATCGGCAGGTGGACTCCCCACCACTGTGCCACCAGGGAAGCCCAGAAGTGCTAATTCTTGAGCCACACTCTTAGCCACTCTGCTACTCTTCTTCTCCAATCTTTCTGGAAATGTTCAGGTTGGAAACATTAACAATTTGGGATCTAAAGCTCCTAAACTCCTCCCACTCACCATCTTTTCCATGAAGCCTTCCCTGCCCACCCCAGGTAGGTCAGGTCCCCTGCCATGTACACAGCCTTCCATAACCACCTGTCTCATAGGTGGATTAATGACTCACTTGTTGCCTCTTTTCTTAGACCTTGAGCTTCTTGAAGGCATGTGTCTCTAGCACCTAAGAGGTATTGGACAAATACTGAGGAATCAATGAATAAATGAGCAACACATGTCAGAGCATGATCAAGTGGTCTGTTGATTCCACGGTAAACAATTTATCTGCTGTAGGTTGTCTTTTTCTTTTAACGTCTAAATTTATTGATTTATTTATTTTTGGTTGCGTTAGGTCTTCGTTGTTGCACGCGGGCTTTCTCTAGTTGCGGCGAGTGGGGGATACTCTTCATTGCAGTGCGCGGGCTTCTCAATGCAGAGGCTTCTCTTGTTGCAGAGCACGGGCTCTGGTGCGTGCAGGCTTCAGTAGTTGTGGCACACGGGTTCAGTAGTTGTGGCTCACGGGCTCTAGAGCGCAGGCTCAGTAGTTGTGGCGCATGGGCTTTGTTGCTCTGCAGCATGTGGGATCTTCCCAGACCAGGGATCAAACCTGTGTCCCCTGTATTGGCAGGCAGATTCTTAAACACTGAGCCACCAGGGAAGTCCCTGCCATAGATTTCCTATGGGACTTGAGCAGAAAGTAAGATTTAGAAAAGCAGAGGGAGAAGGAAGAGGACATGTCAGGTAAGAGTAACAACCTGGGCAAAAGAGCAGAAGTGGGAATGGTCATGGCATGAAAGCTAGTTTCTTATTTCTTCAGTAATAAATTAACACAAACCTACTGGTTTAAAACAAAATAAATTTTTGCTTTTACTTCTGGAGGTCAGAATTCCATAAAATCAAAGTGTCAGCAGAGTTGTGTTCCTTCTGCAGGCTTCAGGGAGAATCTGTTTTCTTGCCTTTTTCAACTTCTGAGGCCACCTAAACTCCTTGGCTCCTGGCCCCTTCCTCGTGTCACTCCACCTTCTTGCTTCTTATCACATCTCCTGCTGCTGACTCTGACCTTCCTTCCTACCTCCTTGTTGTAAGGACCATTGTGATTATACCACTGGGCCCACTTGGATAATACAGGATTATCTCCCCATCTCAAGATCCTTAACTTAATCATACCTACAAAGTCCTTTCTCCTATGTAAGGTAACATAGTCATAGGGTCTCCAGGTTCTAGGGATTAGAGCTTGGACACAGACATCTTTGCAAGGCTGTTATTCAGCCTATCACAAAAGTTAACAATAAAAAGTCAGTCCAGGCTCTGTGACAGTTCTGTCACTATGAGGTCATAGGCTGAATGGTTAGAGTGGCCAGGTTTCCTTCTAGGCTAAGGAGTCTGGACTTGTTCTAATAGAGAGTCATTATAGAGTGTTGAAAGGGTCAAGTCATTAAGAAAATGATGTTGTTAAAAGATTTATTTTAAAAAAAAAAGATTTATTTGGCAACTGAGTTGTTATTAGCTTCAGTTGAATCCATCTCTTTTTCAACATAATAATAATAACTGTATCAATATATAAGGTTTCATTGCTATATAATTTCACATATAAGCCTGTATCATCGGTATTAGTATCTCCATTTAAATATGAGGAAACTGAGTTTAGAGAGGTTAAGTGACTTTTCCAAGGAGATTATATACAGCTAACACATGGCAGAACCAAGCCAGATAGTTTGAGGAGGCAGTAGTTCAGTGGATAAATACAAATGCCTTTGGAAGCTAACTTGAGTCCAAATATTAACTCTGCCCTTTACTAGCTACTTGACTTTGACCGAGTTATCTCACTTCTCTATATTTCATTTC